>NC_057802.1:89793578-89803387 GCF_018294505.1 Triticum aestivum
TTTCAGTCATCTTGCCCATGTGGTATGATTTGCATGTCTCAAGTGATTCAAAATCAAGTGAGTCCAAACGATCCATCTGCATGGAGTTTCTTCATGCATATATACCAATAGACATGGTTCGCATGTCTCATTCTTTTCAAAACGAGTGAGTCCAAAGATCCATCTACATGGAGCTTCTTCATGCGTTCTATACCAATATGACTCAAGTGGCAGTGCCACAAGTATGTGGTACTATCATTACTATCTTATATCTTTTGGCATGAACATGTGTATCACTACGATCGAGATTCATTTTAGGTGCAAGACCATTGAAGGTATTATTCAAATAAACAGAGTAACTATTATTCTCCTTAAATGAATAACCGTATTGCGATAAACATAATCCAATCATGCTCAACGCAAACACCAAATCTCGATGGTAGAGGGAGCATGCGATGCTTGATCACATCAACCTTGGAAACACTTCCAACACATATCGTCATCTCACATTTAGCTAGTCTCCGTTTATTCCGCAGCCTTTATTTCGAGTTACTAACACTTAGCAACCGAACCGGTATCTAATACCCTAGTGCTGCTAGGAGTACTGGTAAAGTACACATTCATATGACGTATATCCAATATACTTCTGTCGACCTTGCCCGCCTTCTCATCTACCAAGTATCTAGGGTAGTTCCGCTTCAGTGACCGTTCCCCTCATTACAGAAGCACTTAGTCTCGGGTTTGGGTTCAACCTTGGGATTCTGCACTGGAGCAGCAAACGACTTGCTATTTCATGAAGTATCCCTTTTGCCCTTGCCCTTCTTAAACTAGTGGTTTTACTAACCATCAACAATTGATGCTCCTTCTTAATTTCTACTCTCGCGGTGTCAAACATCACGAATAGCTCAAGGATCATCATAACTATCCCTGATATGTTATAGTTCATCACGAAGCTCTACTAGCTTGGTGGCAGTGACTATGGAGAACTATCACTATCTCATCTGGGAAATTAACTCCCACTCGATTCAAGCGATTGTGGTACTCAGACAATCTGAGCACATGCTCAACGATTGAGCTTTTCTCCCTTAGTTTGTAGGCTTAAGAAACTTGTCAGAGGTCTCATACCTCTTGACGTGGGCGCTAGTCTGAAATCCCAATTTCAGTCTTCGAAACATCTCATATGTTCTGCGACGTTTCACAAACGTCTTTGGTGCCACAATTCTAAACCATTAGAACTATCACGTAGTCATCAAAACGTGTATGTCAGATGTTTCGCAACATCTACAGACGACGCTGAGGTTCAGCACACCGAGCGGTGCATTAAGGACATAAGCCTTCTGTGCAGCAATGAGGACAATCCTCAGTTTACGGACCCAGTCCGCATAATTGCTACTACCAACTTTCAACTAAATTTTCTCTAGGAACATATCTTAAACAGTAGAACTAAAGCGTATGACATAATTTGCAAAGACCTTTTGACTATGTTCATGATAATGAAGTTCATCTGATTATTGAATGAACTCCCACTCAGATAGACATCCCTCTAGTCATCTAAGTGATACATGATCCGAGTCAAACTAGGCCGTGTCCGATCATCACGTGAGACGGACTAGTCATCATCGGTGAACATCTCCATGTTGATCGTATCTACTATACGACTCATGTTCGACCTTTCGGTCTCTTGTGTTCCGAGGCCATGTCTGTACATGCTAGGCTCGTCAAGTCAACCTAAGTGTTTTGCATGTGTTCCGAGGCCATGTCTGTACATGCTAGGCTCGTCAACACCTGTTGTATTCGAACGTTAGAATCTATCACACCCGATCATCACGTGGTGCTTCGAAACAACGAACCTTCGCAACGGTGCACAGTTAGGGGGAACACGTCTCTTGAAATTTTAGTGAGGGATCATCTTACTTACTACCGTCGTTCTAAGCAAATAAGATGCATAACATGATAAACATCACATGCAATCAAATAGTGACATGATATGGCCAATATCATTTTGCTCCTTTGATCTCCATCTTCGGGGCACCATGATCATCTTTGTCACCGGCATGACACCATGATCTCCATCATCATGATCTCCATCATTGTGTCTTCATGAAGTTGTCACGCCAACGATTACTTCTACTTCTATGGCTAACGCGCTTAGCAATAAAGTAAAGTAATTTACATGGCGTTATTCAATGACACGCAGGTCATACAAAAAATAAAGACAACTCCTATGGCTCCTGCCGGTTGTCATACTCATCGACATGCAAGTCGTGATTCCTATTACAAGAATATGATCAATCTCATTCATCACATCTTCTGGCCATATCACATCACATAGCACATGCCGCAAAAACAAGTTAGACGTCCTCTAATTGTTGTTGCAAGTTTTTACGTGGCTTGTATAGGTTTCTAGCAAGAACGTTTCTTACCTACGTAAAACCACAACGTGATATGCCAATTTCTATTTACCCTTCATAAGGACCCTTTTCATCGAATCCGTTCCGACTAAAGTGGGAGAGACAGACACCCGCTAGCCACCTTATGCAACTAGTGCATGTCAGTCGGTGGAACCTGTCTCACGTAAGCGTACGTGTAAGGTCGGTCCGGGCCGCTTCATCCCACAATGCCGCCGAAACAAGATAAGACTAGTAGCGGCAAGAAGAATTGGCAACATCGACGCCCACAACTACTTTGTGTTCTACTCGTGCATAGAAACTACGCATAGACCTAGCTCATGATGCCACTGTTGGGTAACGTAGCAGAAATTCAAAATTTTCTACGCATCACCAAGATCAATCTATGGAGTTTACTAGCAACGAGAGGGAAGGAGAGTGCATCTACATACCATTGTAGATCGCGATGCGGAAGCGCTGCAAGAACGCGGATGAGGGAGTCGTACTCGTAGCGATTCAGATCACAGTTGATTCCGATCTAAGCACCGAAGAACGGTGCCTCCGCGTTCAACACACGTGCAGCCCGGTGACGTCTCCCACGCCTTGATCCAGCAAGGAGAGAGGGAGAGGTTGGGGAAGACTCCATCCAGCAGCAACACGACGGCATGGTGGTGGTGGAGGAGCGTGGCAATCCCGCAGGGCTTCGCCAAACACCGCGGGAGAGGAGGAGGAGGAAGAGGGGTAGGGCTGCGCCAAAAAGGAGACGTTCTCATGTCTTGGGCAGCCCCAAACCTCAACTATATATAGGGGAGGGGGAGGGCTGCGCCCCCATCTAGGGTTTCCCCCCAAGGGGTGCGGCCAGCCCTAGATGGGGCTTGGGGGGCGGCCAAAGGGGGGAGGAGTGCCTCCCAAGTCATGTGGAGGCCCTCCCCCTTAGGGTTTCCCCTCTCCCATGCGCATGGGCCTTGGGGGGGGCTGGTGCCCCTGGCCCATTAAGGCTAGGGCGCCCCCTTACAGCCCATGCTACTGTATTGGACGTGGTGGAACATTTTCCGGACCTCCGGACCCCTCCGGAATCCTCCGGAATCTTCTGGAAGCTTCCCGGTACAATACCGAAAAAACCCGAACTTTTCCCGGAACCCGAACAACAACTTTCCATATATAAATCTTTACCTCCGGACCATTCCGGAACTCCTCGTGACGTCCGGGATCTCATCCGGGACTCCGAACAACATTCAGTAACCACGTACATACTTTCCCTATAACCCTAGCGTCATCGAACCTTAAGTGTGTAGACCCTACGGGTTCGGGAACCATGCAGACATGACCGAGACGTTCTCCGGTCAATAACCAACAGCGGGATCTGGATACCCATGTTGGCTCCCACATGTTCCACGATGATCTCATCGGATGAACCACGATGTCGGGGATTCAATCAATCCCGTATGCAATTCCCTTTGTCTATCGATATGTTACTTGCCCGAGATTCGATCGTCGGTATCCCTATACCTTGTTCAATCTCGTTACCGGCAAGTCTCTTTACTCGTTCCGTAACTCACATCATCCCGTGATCAACTCCTTGGTCACATTGTGCACATTATGATGATGTCCTACCGAGTGGGCCCAGAGATACCTCTCCGTTTACACGGAGTGACAAATCCCAGTCTCGATTCGTGCCAACCCAACAGACACTTTCGGAGATACCTGTAGTGCACCTGTATAGCCACCCAGTTACGTTGTGACGTTTGGTACACCCAAAGCATTCCTACGGTATCCAGGAGTTGCACAATCTCATGGTCTAAGGAACTGATACTTGACATTAGAAAAGCTCTGAGCAAACGAACTACACGATCTTGTGCTAGGCTTAGGATTGGGTCTTGTCCATCACATCATTCTCCTAATGATGTGATCCCGTTATCAACGACATCCAATGTCCATGGTCAGGAAACCGTAACCATCTATTGATCAATGAGCTAGTCAACTAGAGGCTTACTAGGGACATGGTGTTGTCTATGTATCCACACATGTATCTGAGTTTCCTATCAATACAATTCTAGCATGGATAATAAACGATTATCATGAACAAGGAAATATAATAATAACCTATTTATTATTGCCTCTAGGGCATATTTCCAACAGCTAGCACTCGGACTGTTCTGTACTTCGGTTCGTCACCCGCGTTAAATGTTATAGACGTGTCATTCGAAGGGTTTATTGCAGCGATTTGGCAGACTTCGGTGAGGTAGCGAAGTGCCCTTTTGCGCTTGTTGTTTGAAGCGAATGTCTCGAAGACCATCAATACTCTTGTGTCGTTGTATTCTGGGGGATGCTGTTTTGGGGCATCCTTGATAAGGATGTCCTCGCCGCTCTTGGCTACCTGCCGTAGTATCCAACATGCTCTAAGGCTGTGGGTTGCCACGGTATCTGGTGTTGTGTGTATTTTGCATGGGCCATCGAGCCATCCCTCCAGAACGGTGCCGTGCCGCATAGTGGTTTTATGTTTCTTGGCTGTTGGACTGGGTGTGCCACGGGGGTGCGCCCTCTTCGCCTGTAGGAGGAGTTGAGTTGGGACCAACGGTTCCCAGCAAGCTGCCTGAGTTTTCCAGGCGCTTTCCATCACGCTGTACTTTTGTACGATAGTTGCTAAGTCAGCGAACTTCAGTATGCGGCGGCGATTGATGGAGTTGAGGATTCCTTCATCCGCGCAATTGTTGCAGAACGCTGATATTGTGTCCTCGTCACGGCAATCCTTTACCTTGTCTTTGACAAGGAGGAATCTAGCCCAGAAGTGGTGTACCGTTTCCTGAGACTGCTGTTTTATGCTCATGAGAGTGTCTATGTCCGGGTTGGTGGGTGGAATTAAATCCGAACCCTGACCTGACCGATTATCCGGAGTGTGAAGACCTTCTAGACTCAACAGTCCGGGCTCCCAAGTATCTTCTGATTGTTTAGGACTGCCATCCGGTTCTATGTTCAGAGGGCTGGTCGCATCCTTTCGCTGGTGGGTATCCGGTTCTTCCTGATCGGCGGTTCGGACATAGTCCGTCTTTGATATAGAAGAAGACTCACCATCCTGCTCCTCGACCACCGCTATCTGGTGGGTGACCGGTGGAGTTTCGGTTTCTCCCTGATCGGTTTTAGGCCCGATCCGATCATTATCTGTGGCGATTCCCAAAGCGGCGATGCGATCTAGGAGCTCGTTTAAGGACGAAAACTCTACCGGATCCATCTGCTTGGAGTGTTCAAAGTTGATGCGAAGGGGGTTTTCGATGGCCCGAGAGGTCATCGTCGGCTTAACGGCCGAATGGGCGATCATGGTAAAGCCGCCCAGCCGGAGGGTTTGGCCTGGGGCCAGGACTCCCCCGGAGGTGATGTTGTCTTTAAGGACAAGGCGAGTCATCGAACCTTTCGTCGACGTCACAGTGGAACTCTCAATGAAAGCACCAATGTCGGTGTCAAAACCGGCAGATCTCGGGTAGGGGGTCCCGAACTGTGCGTCTAAGGTCAATGGTAACAGGAGATGGGGGACACGATGTTTACCCAGGTTCGGGCCCTCTCTATGGAGGTAATACCCTACTTCCTGCTTGATTGATCTTGATGAATATGAGTGTTTACAAGAGTTGATCTACCACGAGATCGTAATGGCTAAACCCTAGAAGTCTAGCATGTTTGACTATGGTAATGAGTATATCCTTTCCGGACTAACCCCTCCGGTTTATATAGACACCGGGGGGATCTAGGGTTACATAGAGTCTGTTACATAAGAAGGAATCTTCATAGTCAGTCGCCAAGCTTGCCTTCCATGCCAAGGAGAGTCCAATCCGGACACGGGTACAGTCTTCGGCCTTCTTGTCTTCACAGCCCATCAGTCTGTCCTATGGATAACAGGCCGGACGCCCGAGGACCCCTTAGTCCAGGACTCCCTCATACATCCACTATCGAGTACCCACTCATTGGCTTTGGATTGATCATCCTGCAGATGAATTAGTGCAACTTACAAACTCATATACTTCATTAGTGAAGAATATGACATCAATTTCATCAGATCAATTCATCAAGCAATAGAACAGATAAAGCAATATGAGGACGTGAGAGATGAAACTTCATTTCTTCATGATTAGCCTGCGTCCTTTCAGGCATTTTCAGGTCTCCAGCAAATTCTTCAGACGTTTGAGCACGTCTGGAGACCTGACCTTGCATAAGAGATTAGTTCTTTTTCTTCACCACCCACATCTGAAGGGGTGGAAAAGAGTTCATCACTCTACGAGCTCCATATGAGAAAGGTGGCATAGAAGCCAGTCCATTTCGTTTCACATAAGAGGAGTTACGATAAGCATATGAATAAGCAGAGAAATTCTTCGAGGACTTATGAACATAATGGTTAGAAGAATAATGCTCATATTCATAGCCTTTAGCTCTTCCCTACGAAACAAAGGTGTTAGCACGATGATGATCATATGAGGACTTTGATCCTTTTGAGGAATTTGATCCACGTGAGGAATTTGGTCCGTATGAGGACTTGGATCCATATGAATAATTTGATCTGGGGTTCCTATTCTTCACAAGTGGTGTCATGATGACATTCACCTGAAGACTTTCAAGGCACCTTTTGGGAACGCAGATTTTCTTCATAGGAGAACCATTCCTGCAGTTAGTCCCAACATATCTAGCAAATACTTCACCATTCTGATTTTTGAATAGTTTATAGTTGGAGTCAAATGACTCATCAGTAGAATGAGGAGATTCACATGTAAAGCCAGATAAAGTAGATGGATCTACTGGAGGTCCCTTTGCAGCAACCCATGAGGTTTTGGGGTACTGCTCAGGCTTCCAATATGTTCCATCAGCATTGATTTTCCTCTCAAAGGCAATACCCTCTTTCCTAGGGTTCCTGTTGAGGATCTGCTTTTTAAGCACATCACAAAGAGTTTGATGCCCTTTGAGACTTTTGTACATGCCTGTCATGTACAATTCCTTCAGCCCTGCATCATCAGTGATACTAGCATTGTCCTCAGATGAGGAATTCGTGATAGCAGAGACAGTTGAAGAATTTGTAACATTAGAAGCATTTGAACATTCAGGTGAAGAATTAGTAGATTCACGTTCAATGCACTTCAAACATGGAGGAACAAATTCTTCCTGAGTAGCGCTGATTTGTTGAGCAAGTAATGAATCGCGCTCCTTCTGAAGATCTTCGTAACTCACTCTTAGCTTTTCAAGATCTTGCTTTCTTTGAAGAAATTCATAAGAAAGCTTCTCATGATCAGATAAGAGAGTGTTCTAATGACCTTGAAGGTTGTCAAACCTAGACTGAAGTCTCTGAAGATTTTCAGTCAAGGTTTTAGTGCGATCCATTTCTTCACCCAGCATATCATCACTTTTGTCTAGCATGTTTTGAACCTTTTCAAAAGCCTTTTGTTGTTTCACAGCAATCTTAGCAAGTTTAGAATAGCTGGGCTTTAGGTTTTCATCAGATTCATCCTCACTAGATTCAGAGGAGGTATATTTGAGTACCTTGGCACCCTTTGCCATGAAGCAATAGGTGGGAGCGTAGTCATCATTGCCTTCATCAGCCTTGTTGGTGAAGTCATTTTCTTCAGAGTTGAAGATGGACTTGCTGATGAATGTAGTAGCGAGAGCTAGACTCGCCACACCAGACTCGGACTCCTCAGATGCCTCCTCTTCCTCATGTTCCTCAGATTCAGCCTCTAAGTCCATTTCCTTGCCAATGAGTGCCCGAGCCTTCTTGGAGCTGCTCTTCTTGTGAGATGAAGACTTTGAGGATTTTGATGATGAAGACTTTGAAGATTTCTTCTTCTTCTTTGCGTCATCAGAACTGTAATCCTTGTATTTCTTCTTCTTTGATTCCTTTTCCCACTGAGGACAATCTTGAACGTAGTGACCTGGTTTCTTGCATTTGTGGCATAGCCTCTTCTTGTAGTCACTGGATGAGGAATTATTGCTCCTTGGGGATTTTCCAAAGCGACCACGTCTTGAGAACTTCTGAAATTTCTTCACGAGCAGTGCTAGTTCCTGGCTCAGTTCTTCGGGATCACCAAGGCTGCTGCCAGAATCTTCATCTTCAGACTCAGAAACAGCCTTGGCCTTCAGGGCACGTGATCTGCCATAGCTCGAACCATAGAGATCTCTCTTCTCAGCAAGCTGGAACTCATGAGTGTTTAGCCCCTCGAGGATATCAGCGAGATCAAGTGACTTGTAATCTCCACGTTCTTGTATCATCAGTGCCAGAGTATCAAATGAGGAATCAAGCGATCTCAGCAATTTCTTCACCACCTCATGGTCGGTGATGTCAGTGGCACCAAGTGCTTGAAGCTCATTTGAGATGTCAGTGAGGCGATCAAAAGTTTACTAAACATTTTAATTGTCGAGTCTTTTGAAGCGATTGAAGAGATTGCGAAGAACGTCAACTCAAGAGTCACGTTGGGTTGAGACTCCTTCATTGACCTTGGACAGCCTACCCCAGATAAGCTTAGCAGTTTCCAAAGCACTCACTCTTCCATATTGCCCTTTGCTCAGATGGCCACATATGATGTTCTTCGCATGGGAATCGAGTTGCTTGAATCTCTTCACATCAGTGGCGTTCAGAGAAGGTGAGACTGAGGGAACACCATTTTCCACAACATACCAGAGATCGTTATCAATTGCCTCAAGATGCATTCGCATCTTATTCTTCCAGTAGGGGTAGTTTGTCCCATCGAAGGTAGGACACCCAACAGAGACCTTGATCATACCTGCAGTCGACATAACTAAAACTCCAGGTGGTTAAACCAAAATCACACAGAACAAGGGAGTACCTTGCTCTGATACCAATTGAAAGTGCGTTATATCGACTAGAGGGGGGTGAATAGGCGATTTTATGAATTCTTCACTAAGGAATTTCAGGGTGAGGAAATTCCTAAGCGAAGAACTACTTGCAGCGGAATAAGTACTCAGATGTAAACATAACAGAACACAAGCATGGTCATCAAGATGAAATGAAGACAAGCATAGAGTACAGAAAGCTTAAACACAGGATAACACAGGATGAAGACAAACAGACTGAAGAAATTGAACTGAGGAAATTGAGGAAGCCTTCAGTCAAAGTGTAACACCCTGGGAATCATGCTACAGTAACTCCCTGTGATTAAGCTAATCATGTTGCTAAACAGGGCTTGATCACATTTGAATCACCTTCCTTTCTAACTCCTAGTTCAAACTTCAAATATAATTAAAGTGAAAAATAAAAGTTTTCAAAAACTCAAACAAAAATGTTCAGTGGGTGCCAAATATTACACTGGTAATTATGGTGGAGAGAACACATTTTTATAAAATGCCTAAATGCTTTAAATGAAATAAAACAGAAAAGGGAATAAGCAAATAAAAAGAAAACACAAACAGTCAGAGAAAAAGAAAAAAAGGAGCAGGCCTCCCCCCCACTGACCC
>NC_057802.1:89804104-89805206 GCF_018294505.1 Triticum aestivum
GAACGCCGCGCCGCGAGGCTCGCCGCCGGCGGGTCTCCGGTGACCAAATGGTCACGGGGTCAAGCCCGTTACACTCCCCGCCGTTTGTAGATGCCCCCCAGCCCCTCCGCTTTTTCGATAGCTCGCCGTAGCCATGTCTCCGTCGAGCACCCGTGCGCGCCGCCGCCTCCGCCGCTCGCCGGCGCCGATTCCGGCCAAGTCCGGCGAAGCCCCGGCCACCACTGGATGCGGCGCTGCGAGTTCTTTCGAATGGGCCTAGCCCCGTTCCTCCCCGAGCCCCGTAGCGCGATTCCGGCCAACTCCGGCGAGGGACCGCCGCGGTTTTGGTCGCCGGAGTTGCGCCGGCGCCGGCCGCCGACGTGGCTGGCCTGGCCCCACCCCCAGTGTCCCTGCCAGTGGCCCCCACGGGCCCCAGTTGACTGGGTTGACCCAGTCAACTGCTGACTGGGCAGGCCCAGTCACTGACATGCGGGCCCCGCCGCAAAAATAAAAAAAAAGAAAAGAAAAAGAAAATGTTTTATAAATAAAAATAATTAGTTTAATTCATCTCTCACTGACAGGTGGGCCCAGTAGTTAATTAACTAAAAAACTAATTAGTTAATCCTCTGTTAACCCACTGTCTATGACAGGTGGGTCCCCCTTGTCAGTTTGACCAGTCAACCCGGACTGTTAACCGCTGACGTCACTCCTACGTCATGCTGACGTCATATCCCTTTTTCTGTTAATTAAATAATTCCAGAAATTCAAATAAACTTTGAAAATTCATATCTTTTAAACCGTAACTCGGATGAAAATGTTTTCTATATGAAAGTTCCTCAGAACGACGAGACGAATCCGAATACGCAGTCCGTTCGTCCACCACACCTCCCTAACCTATCGAACTAGCAACTTTCCCCCTCCGGTCCGTCTGTCCGAAAACGTGAAACATCGGGAATACCTCCCGGATGTTCCCCCCCCCCTTCACCGGTACCACCTACTGTCGCGTTAGGACACCCCTAGCACCGCTCACTGTCATGTCACGCATCGTCATGCTTATGTTTGCATTGTATTTACTGTTTCTTCCCCCTCTTCTCTCCGGTAGACTACGAGACCGACACTGCTG
>NC_057802.1:89807650-89836687 GCF_018294505.1 Triticum aestivum
TAGTATTTTGAACAATTCACACACTGTCATTTGACTCCTTTGAAACGTCTTTGCTTTCAGATGGAACCCACGAGGCAGGTTGTTCGCCACACGATGGCCATTGGTGCCTCGGGATCACCTGCGGTGCTAGCTGAGATGATGACCTATCTGGGTTATCGCTGGCACCCTGAGTTCACCGTCTACGAGGAGTACCAGGACTTTAACCAGGAGCAGTACCGTGCCATCGTCCACCTCTACTCTCGGGAGTACGACTCCACTACTGTGCTGCACACCGCACATGGTGTTGGTGTGACCATCGATATGGCTGTCCACGATGCAGCCTATGCTGCTCTGACACGTCTTCGTGGAGAGTATCGGGAGTTGGACACCTCCCCCTTCAGGCACATTGCTATCGCCTCTGATGTTGGTGCGGAGGGATACTACACTGCTGCCTACTCCACTGTCACCCGGGAGCCCTTCTACCATCAGCACCTGGTTCTGCATGTTGATGGGCTGGATCGAGCTAACCGAGCTCTTCGCCACGAGATGTACACCACCCGTCAGCACCTTTACCGTGCTCTGACGCTGCTGCACCCCTTTGTCCGATCTGGACAGGTACCGCGTGCTGCGATCTACCCAGCCAGGACCGTGATGCCCCACGGTGTTGGTTGGCCAGAGGTGGGAGGCTACTCTCCCGCACTTGGTTCTCTTCTGCCACCTGAGCGTCGGGCTCTACACCTGAGTATCCGCGGCCCCCAGTCTGCTGACGTGGAGAGCTATCCGTTGCCTCACTACCAGCTGTCGGGCTTCGATTACCTCCACAGTACCTCTTGGGACTGATGTAGACTTGCTTGTAGTATTAGTTTCAGTCGCCGCGAGCCTGTGTGCCGCCTATGATGTTTTAGTCTATGTCCTGAACTCTGTGTACTGAACTCTATGCATGACCCCTTTTGTAAACTATGCCGACTACTATGTAGTAGCTATCGTGCTCCTTTCAATTATGCATGTTTCATCATGAATGATTCTTGTCATTGCAAATTTTCTCAATGCTGAACTACCCCTGTTATATATTAGCAGGATGGTTAGACCAGGTGGTCGTGGTCGTGGTGGCGATGCCCCACCACCACCTGAGTACATGGCTGGTATGATCCAACAGTTTGAACTGGACCGCCAATTCATGGAAAATATGATGGCTCAGTTTCCTCGCCCCAATATGAACCAACAGCCAGCTCAAGTGACTCTTCAAGATTTCATACGCCTCAACCCAACCATCTACCGCAGCTCAACTCAGCCTCTGGATGCTGATGACTGGCTCCGTGACATCACCTATGAGATGGAGTCTGCTGATGTAGCCCCTACCAGCTATGTCAATTTTGCTTCCTTCTTCTTGAAGGGACCCGCAGCTCAATGGTGGGACAGCCACAGGCGTACTCTGCCAGCTGGAACAATCATCACCTGGCCAGACTTCCAAGCTGCTTTCCGTGCCCGCTTCATTCCTCAGGGAGTCATGGACCGGAAGAAGCGTGAGTTCCGCAACCTCACCCAAGGCAACAAAACTGTCGAAGCTTATCAGCGGGAGTTTCTGGACTTGTCCCGCTATGCTGAAGAAGACATTGCAACTGATGCACGCAGACAGGAGAAGTTCCGTGATGGCCTTCAAGCTGACATCAAGCTCGCACTTCTAGTGCATGACTTTGCTGATTTCTCCACCTTGGTGAACAAGGCCATCAATGTCGAAACTGGTCTGCAGGAATACCAGAGCTCTCACAGGCGCAACCGTGACACGGGCTCATCTTCGGGCCCGCCCTCACAGAAGCGTAAGGTATGGATCCCGAACAGCATGTACCGTCCAAATGCATCTGCCCCAAGGCAGACCTATGCTGCACCTCGTCTGCCTCCACCACCGTCTAGGCAGTCAAGACTTCCAGCTCCACCATCCCAAGCTCCTGTTCCCACTCCGAATAATGGCTTGTGCTTCAGGTGTGGTCAACCAGGGCACCGTGCTAAAGAATGCAACCAGAACCAGAATCAACTGGCCCTTCCAGCAACTGGCCGTGGTAACAATCAGCCCCGCAACAACAATGCTAAGTCTTATGGTCGTGCTCATGCCAACCACGTTGATCTCAACGAAGCTCAAGACCAGCCTGCTACTGTGATGGGTACACTCCTCGTAAATTCAGTACCAGCATCCGTTTTATTTGATACAGGTGCATCGCATTCATTCATGTCAGAAGATTTTGCATACAAGCACGACGTTAAATGCGAGGAGATGAACACCTCTGTATTGGTCAAAACCCCCGTGGGACAGTGTCAAACCTCCTTGGTTGGCATCGATGTCCCCGTGGAAATCGAAGGGCTGGAATTCTATGCCTCTCCCATTATCCTGAAGACGTCTAACATCGACCTCATCTTGGGTATGGATTGGTTGAAAGCGCATACTGTTTCTATAGTTTGCGCCACTAAAACCGTCCATCTGCTACACCCTTCAGATGAAATAGTTGCTTACCAAGCTAATCTGGTGCAAAATGCCGAGGCAAGGCTCTATGCATTGAATGCATTGAACGCTGCACCACTCGAGGGCATTGAAAATATTCCCGTCGTGCGTGAATTCCTCGACGTCTTCCCTGAAGAGCTTCCAGGGATTCCCCCTGCTAGAGCTGTCGAATTCATCATCGACTTGAAACCAGGCACCACTCCTATAGCCAAGCGACCCTACAAAATGCCGCCGCATGAACTCCTTGAGCTTAAGGAGGAAATCGACAAGTCTCTTCGCAAAGGATTCATTCGCCCAAGTTGCTCTCCTTGGGGAGCACCTTCTCTCTTTGTCAAGAAGAAGGATGGGACAAACCGATTAGTTCAAGACTACCGTCCTATAAACCAAGCTACCATTCAGAATAAATACCCTCTTCCTCGGATCAATGATCTGTATGATCAACTGGCGGGTTCGTCAGTGTTCTCTAAGCTCGACTTGAGGTTGGGCTACCACCAGATCCGTGTTCGTGAAGAGGATATCCCAAAGACCGCCTTCGTGACTCGCTATGGTTCATACGAGTACACCGTCATGTCTTTCGGTTTAACCAATGCTCCAGCCACCTTCTCTCGTCTGATGAACTACATATTCATGGATTACCTCGACAAGTTCGTCGTGGTTTATCTGGATGATATCCTGATATTCTCCAAGAACGAAGAAGAACATGCTGAACATCTTCGTCTTGTGCTGGAAAAGCTACGAGAACATCAACTATATGCCAAGTTCTCTAAATGTGAATTTTGGCTACCCGAAGTAACCTATCTCGGGCATGTCATCTCTAAGGATGGAATTGCCGTCAACCCCGAGCGAGTTCAGGCTATTCTTGATTGGACTCCTCCCAAGAACGTTAAGCAAGTCAGAAGTTTTCTCGGTCTCGCCAGCTATTGCCTTCGATTTGTCGAGAACTTCTCCAAGATCGCCAGGCCTCTGACTAACCTGTTACATAAGGGCGTCAAGTTCCAATGGACAGACAAATGTCAGGAAAGTTTCCAAGCACTCAAAGACAAGTTGACTTCTGCTCCAGTTCTAGCTCCACCTGATACTAAGAAGGACTTTGTCATTTACTGCGACGCTTCCCGTCAAGGATTAGGCTGTGTCCTAATGCAAGACCGCAAAGTGATTGCTTATGCCTCTCGACAATTGCGCCCTCACGAAGAGAACTACCCAGTTCACGACCTCGAACTTGCTGCTGTCATTCATGCGCTGAAGCAGTGGCGACATTACCTTCTCGGTAATCGTTGCGAGATCTTCACTGACCACCAAAGTCTGAAGTATCTGTTTACTCAGCCAGATCTGAACCTCCGTCAACAGAGATGGATGGAGCTCGTTGCAGACTTTGACTTGGGTATTTCCTATACTCCAGGCAAGGCTAATGTAATGGCTGATGCCTTGAGCCGCAAGTCTTACTGCAACCACCTCCAAGTTCATAAAGTTCAGCCCTCACTTGTTGAAGAATTCAGGAAGCTGAACTTCCATATTGTTCCTCCGGGTGCACTCGCTCCCCCTCCTAAGGAGTTCCGCAAGATGAACCTCCGTGTTGTTCCCCAGGGTTCCCTCAATACCCTGGTCGTCGAACCAGATCTCCTGGACTCCATCAAGAGAATACAGGGGTATGACTCTGAAGCCCACAAGATTAAGCGCTACCTCGCAGAAGGAAAGCCCTCATTCTTCACCATTTCTGAAGATGGCACCCTATACTTCAAGGGCCGCCTAGTGGTGCCATGTGCAGAGAAAAACCTGGATATGACACAGGAAGTTATGAAAGAAGCTCATGATACGCCTCTGTGTATCCATCCGGGTAGTACAAAGATGTACCAAGATATCCGTCAGAGATTCTGGTGGACTAATATGAAGCAAGACATTGCTCGTTATGTTGCTGAGTGTGACGTTTGCCGTCGCATCAAAGCAGAACATCAAAGGCCTGCTGGAACTCTGCAACCTATCTCTATTCCTGAATGGAAATGGGACCATGTTGAGATGGACTTCGTCACTGGATTTCCCAAATCGCAGAAAGGTAATGATGCTATTCTTGTCGTCATTGACCGGCTTTCCAAAGTTGCACATTTCCTGGCAGTCAAAGAAACGATCACTGCTAGCCAGTTGGCAACGCTCTATATGTCCAGGATTGTTTCACTCCATGGTATTCCATTGGTTATTAGTTCAGACCGTGGTAGCATATTCACTTCAAGATTCTGGGCAAGTTTCCAAGAAGCAATGGGAACTCATCTGTCATTTAGTACTGCGTTTCATCCTCAATCGCAAGGACAAGTTGAACGCGTCAATCAAATCCTCGAAGACATGCTTCGAGCTTGCGTTATTTCCTTCGGCAAGAAATGGGAGGAATCTCTCCCGTATGCTGAGTTCTCCTATAATAATAGCTATCAAGCTAGTCTGAAGATGGCCCCCTTCGAGGTGTTATATGGACGAAAGTGCCGAACCCCTCTGAACTGGTCAGAAACTGGGGAACGTCCACTCTTCGGTCCGGATATTATCCAAGATGCCGAAGAACAAGTCCGCATTATTCGCGAGAATCTCAAGACTGCTCAGTCACGTCAGAAGAGTCAGTATGACCGTCATCATAAAGACATGGTCTATCAACCTGGCGAAAAGGCTTATCTTCGAGTCACACCTATGAAGGGTGCTCACCGCTTCGGGATCAAGGGCAAACTAGCTCCTCGCTATATTGGCCCATTCACTATTCTCGAAAGGCGTGGAAAAGTGGCATACCAACTGGAACTACCGCCGAACCTTTCTCAGGTTCACGATGTGTTCCATGTGTCACAGCTCCGCCGTTGCTTCAAGGATCCAATCCGAACCGTGGATCACGAAGTGCTCGAATTGCAGCAAGACCTCTCCTATAAGGAGCATCCGGTCCACATTCTCGACCAAGCTGAACGCCGCACACGTCAGAAGGCGATCAAGTTTCTCAAAGTCCAGTGGTCGCACCATTCTGAAGATGAGGCCACTTGGGAACGAGAGGATCGTCTGCGCGAAGAATACCCCGCACTGTTTCCTTCTACCTCCTAAATCTCGGGACGAGATTTCTTGTAGTGGAGGAGATTTGTAACACCCTGAGAATCATGCTACAGTAACCCCCTGTGATTAAGCTAATCATATTGCTAAACAGGGCTAGATCACATTTGAACCACACCCTTGTCAAACTCCTAGTTCAAACTTCAATTAAATTTAAAAGTGGAAAATAAAAGTTTTCAAAAATTCAAACAAAAATGTTCAGTGGGTTCTAAATAATACACTGGTAATTATGGTGGAGAAATCACATTTTTATAAAATGTCTAAATACTTTTAAATGAAATAAAACAAAAAAGGAAATAAACAAATAAAAGGAAAACAGAAAACAGATCCCAGAAAAAAAAGGAAAAAGGGAAAAGACCCCCCTCCCCGCTGGGCCTCGGCCCAGCTGGCCGTCGACCCACCCTAGCCGGCCCACTCCCCCTCCCCGGTCGGGTCTCTGTTCCCCCGACCCCGTCGCTACAGGAGGCTGGTCGCCGCCGGACCCCCCCTCGCCGGCGATGAACCCCGCGAGAGGATAAGGCTGCCACGGCTCGACTCCTCGATCCCCTCTCCAATCCCCCTGGCGTCCCCATCCATTCCCCTCCTCCTCGCTCGCTCTCTTCCCTCCTCTGTCGTCCGAACGCCATCGCCGTGCCGTCACCGTGCTCGTGGCCACAAGCCTCCCCGGCGCTCGGGAGGATGTCGAGGAGCACCGCCGTCCTCTTCTGCACCGTATGCAAGCGCTAGGTTGAGCCGGAGTGCCTCGAGACATCGCCGCCGGCCTTCTTCCCCAACCACGGCCGTCGTCGTCCACCTCATCGATCTGCCTCGCCGGACCACCCCGCGCCCGCTTAGCACCTCTGCAGACCCCCCCTGTGAGCATCTCTCTCCTTCCCCTCACTCAACGCGCTCGATTGCGAGCTCTAGCAGCTGATCCGCCATCGGCCGAAAGCTTGCTCCGCCGCTCACCTCGCCGTTGCGGCCACAGCTCACGCAGCTGGCGTTTGAGCACGCCGTCGTGCTCAACATCTCCGTAGGAAGCCGTAGCACCCACTAGCTCTTTCCCGCATGCCCCCTGCGTCTTTCCCGTCAGTGCCGTGCTCTGGTCGCCGCCTCGGCTCATCGCCGGTGCCATTTCCGACCACCTCGGCACCTGCCGCTTGCCGCGCCCGATGCGCGCGAGCGTCAGCTCGTCATAGGACCTAACCGCGCTCCAAATGGGCCACCGTGGGCGAAACCCGAGCTCACCCGCGCATCGCCGCCGCGTTGGAGCTCGCCGGAGCCCCTCTCCGGTGCCCTGCCGACGTGGCCGGCCGGGCCCCACCCCTGGGTCACTGCCAGTGGCCCCCACGGGCCCCAGTTGACTGGGTTGACCCAGTCAACTGCTGACTGGGCAGGCCCAGTCACTGACATGCGGGCCCCGCCGCAGAAATTAAAAAAATAAAAGAAAAGGAAAATGTTTTATAAATAAAAATAATTAGTTTAGCTAAACACTCACTGACATGTGGGGCCCATCCCTCTAATTATACTGTTAGATTAGTTTAATTAAGTATTAGACTAACAAAGGCTGACATGTGGGTCCCACTGGACCCACCTGTCTGGTTTGACTGGTCAGCCGACCTGTTGACTTGCTGACGTCAGCATTGCCTCATGCTGACGTCATAATTCATTTTTCTTAATATAAATAATTCCAGAAATTCAAATAAACTTTGAAAATTCATATCTTTTAAACCGTAACTCGGATGAAAATGTTTTCTATATGAAAGTTGCTCAGAACGACGAGACGAATCCGAATACGCAGTCCGTTCGTCCACCACACCTCCCTAACCTATCGAACTAGCAACTTTCCCCCTCCGGTCCGTCTGTCCGAAAACGTGAAACATCGGGAATACCTCCCGGGTGTTCCCCCCCTTCACCGGTACCACCTACTGTCGCGTTAGGACACCCCTAGCACCGCTCATTGACATGTCACGCATCGTCATGCTTATGTTTGCTTTGTATTTACTGTTTCTTCCCCCTCTTCTCTCCGGTAGACTACGAGACCGACACTGCTGCTGCCCAGTTCGACTACGGAGTCGACGACCCCTCCTACTTGCCAGAGCAACCAGGCAAGCCCCCCCCTTGATCACCAGATATCGCCTACTCTACTCTCTACTACTTGCATTAGAGTAGTGTAGCATGTTACTACTTTCGATATCCTATTCTGATGCATAGCCTATCCTTGCTACTACTGTTGTTACCTTTACCTGCAATCCTACATGCTTAGTCTAGGATGCTAGATTTCCATCAGTGGCCCTACATTCTTGTCCGTCTGCTGTGCTATACTATCGGGCCGTGATCACCTGGGCGGTGAACACGGGCATATACTTATATACTATATACATGGCACATGTGATGATTAAAGTCGAGTCGGCTCGTAGGAGTACCCGCAAGTGGATCTTTGTGGCGGAGCGAAAGGGCAGGTTGAGACCGCCTAGGTGAGAGGTGGGCCTGGCCCTGGTCGGCGTTCGCGGATACTTAACACGCTTAACGAGATCTTGGTATTTGATCTGAGTCTGGCCATTTGGTCTATACGCACTAACCATCTACGTGGGAGTAGTTATGGGTATCCCGACGTCGTGGTATCAGCCGAAGCTCTTTTGACGTCAGCGACTGAGTGGCGCGCGCCGTGTTGGACCGCTTTGACGTAACCACCGTGATCGTGTGGGTTGCTAGGTCTGCTCGCGGCCGCGTTCGCAACGTGCAGGTGTGCATAGGGCGATGGGCCCAGACCCCTGCGCGCATAGGTTTAGACCGGCGTGCTGACCTCTCTGTTGAGCCTAGGTGGGGCTGCGACGTGTTGATCTTACGAGGCCGGGCATGACCCAGAAAAGTGTGTCCGGCCAATTGGGATCGAGCGTGTTGGGTTATGTGGTGCACCCCTGCAGGGAAGTTTATCTATTCGAATAGCCGTGTCCCTCGGTAAAAGGACGACCCAGAGTTGTACCTTGACCTTATGACAACTAGAACTGGATACTGAATAAAATACACCCTTCCAAGTGCCAGATACATCCCGGTGATCGCTCTCTAACAGGGCGACGAGGAGGGGATTGCCGGGTAGGATTATGCTATGCGATGCTACTTGGAGGACTTCAATCTACTCTCTTCTTTATGCTGCAAGATGGAGATGTCCAGAAGCGTAGTCTTCGACAGGACTAGCTATCCCCCTCTTATTCCGGCATTTTGCAGTTCAGTCGACTGATATGCCTCTTTACACATATACCCATGCATATGTAGTGTAGCTCCTTGCTTGCGAGTACTTTGGATGAGTACTCACGGTTGCTTTTCTCCCTCTTTTCCCCTTTCTATACCGGATTGTCGCAATCAGATGTCGGAGTTCAGGAGCCAGACGCCACCGTCGACGACGACACCTACGACACTGGAGGTGCCTACTACTACGTGCAGGCCGCTGACGACGACCAGGAGTAGTTAGGAGGTCCCAGGCAGGAGGCCTTGCCTTTTCGATCGTTGCTACTTTTGTGCTAGCCTTCTTAAGGCAAACTTGTTTAACTTATGTCTGTACTCAGATATTGTTGCTTCCGCTGACTCGTCTATGATCGAGCACTTGTATTCGAGCCCTCGAGGCCCCTGGCTTGTATTATGATGCTTGTATGACTTATTTATGTTTTAGAGTTGTGTTGTGATATCTTCCCGTGAGTCCCTGATCTTGGTCGTACACATTGCGTGCATGATTAGTGTACGATCAAATCGGGGGCGTCACACAAAGTCTTCGAACAGATATGAACAAGCACACAATAACTGTAATGAGGAAATGAAAGAGTTGAGGAAATAGAACCAGTAGGCTTGGTGAAGACAAAGATTTGGTAGACCAGTTCCAACTGCTGTGACAGTTGTACATCTGGTTGGAGCGGCTAGGTATTTAAACATGAGGACACACAGTCCCGGACACATAGTCCTCACCGTATTCTCCTTGAGCTAAGGTCACACAGACCTCGCCCAATCACTCGTGGTAAGTCTTCAGGTGACTTCCAAACCTTCACAAACTCGGTCACTCGGCGATCCACAATTTCCTCTTGGATGCACTAGACCATGACGCCTAACCGTCTGGAAGATGCAAAGTCTTCAAAGGTAACAAGTGTGGGATCCACACAGGATCAATCTCTTTAGTGATGCTCAATCACTTTGGGTTTGTAGGTGTTTGGGTTTGGGTTTCCTCACTTGATGATTTTCGCTCAAAGTCCTCGGAGGATGGGATAATCTCAAATGACAAGTGTCAGTTTCTCTCGGAGCAGCCAACCAGCTAGTGGTTGTAGGGGGCGGCTATTTATAGCCTAGGGAGCAGCCCGACATGATAAGACATAAATGCCCTTCAATGATATGACCGTTAGGTGGGTACCTATTTTGGGACAGCTGGCGCGTAGCACAGCAACGGTCGGAATTTTGAGTATCAAATACCTCAGGGCTATCATGATCCTCACTGTGTAGGCAATCCGCACTGCGAATTCCTAACTCCTCAGTTAGAACAAATTCCTCAGTGACCAGAAGAACTTCGTCTCTGTCACTGAAGCAATTGACTGAACTGTATGAGATTTCCAATGGCTTCACTCGAAGGGATTGGTAGGTGTAGGATTTTGAGTTGAGCATCACATGGAAATTTTTCCTTAGTATTTCCTCGACCTTCTTTAACAGTACGGTGTATCCTATGACTCAAGAAAGAGAAAAATGAAACTAAGAAAACAAAAGTCTTCACGCTTCATGTTCCTTGAATGAATACCAAGTCTTCTAGGTCACACCAATTTCTTCACTTTCAAAGTCTTCAGGAAGTCTTCAGAAATCCAAAGTCTTCAGTCGAAGAACTTCATTTTTAGGGGTCGACTTTCTCTGTAAATATCAAGCTCCTCATAGACTTATAGACCTGTGTACACTCACAAATGCATCAGTCCCTTAACCTATAAGTCTTCAATACACCAAAATCACTAAGGGGCACTAGATGCACTTACAGTCCTCAAGTGAAGTGTTGGATGAGTTTGTTGTTATGAGGATCTTGGACAAGACCGCCGACAGTGCGGTGTTGCGCTCTCAATGTGTGAAGAAGCCCAACCTTCCTTTGAAGGCCAAGGCTAGTGTGGAAGAAGAGGGTGAAGAGGATGAAGAGGAGAGTAACCCCGAAGATACAAAATATGATTATCATGAACACATGGCTCTTGCTTCACGGCAATTTTGGATCAAGAAGAACTCAAGGCCCAACTTCAACAAGAACAACTCAAGTGGTGCCAAGGTCAAGCAATGTGTGAGGACTTGCTATAATTGTGGCAATGTGAGCCACTTCATTGCGGAGTGTCCGTACGAGAAGAGGGAAGACAATGGTGGCAAGCTCCGAAAAGACAAGGCCAAGTCCTTCCCCAACAAGAACAACTTCACCAAGAAGACTCCTCCCAAGGGGTTGGTGGCACAAGAAGAGTATAATGAGGATGATGATGATGATGTTGGTGGTGGTGGTGGTGAGACGGTTGCCATGGCCTCTGTTGCCATTGCGACAACTCCACGGGTGTCCCTCTTTGATTCACCCAATGAGAACATCACTGCCAAGTGCCTCATGGCTAAAGCCACCAACAAGGTAACCCCCAACATCAAAACTACCATCATTACTAATCCTTCCTTGACGGATTGCATTGATGAAAGTGAGGGGACGAAGGAGGAGGAAAATGAATTTGAGTCTTTTATGAGTAAGCTCAAGGGTAAATCCAAGAAGCACTTAGTTGCTCTCTTGGAACAACTTGGTGAAGCCAACGACATGATCGAGGCTCACGAAGAAACCATCTCTAGGATGGAAGGGCATAGTCGTGACTATGCCGATGAGATATCAGATCTCTCTAATGCGCTTGAGGAAGAGCATGGTCATCGTTTGGCTCTTGAGGAGTCACACAACGATGATCATGCTAAATTAAAGAAAGATCTTGATCATGCTCTTGTTGTATCTCATGTGCTCAATTCCGAGAAGGCTAAACTTGGGATGGACCATGCTAGACTCAAGGAGGAGTTTGATATACTTGACAAGGCTCACAAGGCCTTGAAGGGTGCTCATGCTAGCCTCAAAGAGTCTCATGATCAACTCCAAGTGGAGCTAACCAAGGATAAAGCCACATTTCCTCATATGGTTTTAATTGATAATGCAAATGCTACTAACCCGTGTTGTGAGCATGTGCATCTTGTGGAGGAGAATGCCAAGTTGAAGGAGCAACTTGAGAAAGGCCTTGTGTCTTGCATACAAGGTCAGAATAACCTCGACGACCTTTTGAGCAATCAAAAGGAAGTTGTTGGCAAGGAGGGAATTGGGTTTGCACTCAAGTCCAAGAACAAGAAGAAGAATGACAAGGTAAAACAACCTCCTCCTCTCAAGCAAACTTTTGTGAAGGAGGGAGAGGGTGCTTCTAAGGAGAAGAAGAACAATGTGAAGGGTGGTGGTGTCAAGAATGGCAATGACACCCCTTCCAACAAAGCCGCCGACTTTAGTCCTTCTTATGTGCTATGCCGTGCTAGTGATGGGCATGTTTATGCCAAATTTGTTGGCTCTCCTTATGAGTACATTGAATGGTCTATTTGAGTTCCTGAGACCCTTGTTACTAACATCAAAGGACCCATTACAAAATGGGTACCTAAAACCAAGCATTGATCTCTTGTAGGTGTTTGCTTCTGGTGGAGGATCATGGTTGCTCGATAGCGGTGCCACAAATCATATGACCGGAAGCAAGGACTTGGTGGTGGACGTGCACAAGATTTCATCTATGCCCAACAATGTCGAGCGGGGTGATGCATCATCTTCTAAGGTATTGGATCTTGGCAAGGTTGTCATTTCTCATGATCTCACGATCGAGAAAGTCATGCTTGTTGAGTCCCTTGCATACAATTTACTTTTCATTCGTCAACTTGCACTCATGGGTTTTGCCACTTTCTTTGATATTGATACCATGGCCCTCTTGTGGAGCAAGACTCTTAAAGTAGCCTTTGTTGGGCATGTCGAGAATGGTCTTTATGTGATTAACTTTTCGGAGCGACCCACTAAGACCGCGACATGCCTAATGGCTAAAGTTGACGTGGGATGGCTTTGGCATCGCCGTTTAGCCCATGTCAATATGAGATCTTTGCAAAGTCTTCTCAAGGGGGACCATGTCCGTGGACTAACAAATGTTTGTTTTGCCAAAGATCGTGCTTGCAGTTCTTGTATCAAAGGAAAGCTACATGAGAAGGCTCACCCTCCCACGACTATCATCTACTCGAAGAGGCCCTTGGAGCTCCTTCACTTGGATCTCTTTGGACCTCCATCCTTTGATAGTCTTGGGGGTAGAAAGTATTGCTTGGTGATTGTGGATGATTATTCAAGATACACTTGGGTATATTTCTTCAAGAGGAAGAGTGAGACACAACAAACCGTCATCGACTTTGCAAATGAAGCTCAACGTCAACACAATGCAAAGATCTTGACGATAAGAAGTGACAACGGCACCGAGTTCAAGAACTACACCTTGGATGAGTTTCTTAGTGATGAGGGGATCAAGCATCAATATTCCGCACCTTACACCCGTCAACAAAATGGTGTAGCGGAGAGGAAGAACCGAACGTTGATGGATGCGGCAAGGACCATGATGGCGGAGTTCAAGTCTCCATACAACTTTTGGGCCGAAGCCATCAACACCGCTTGTCATGCATCCAATCGGCTCTATCTCCGCAAAGGCTTGAACAAGACTCCATATGAGATACTCACCGGCAACAAAACCAACCTCAAGTACTTCCGGGTGTTCGGGTGTAAGTGTTTCATTCTCAAGAAAGGTGTTTGTTTGTCTAAATATGAGGGTAGAGCTCATGAGGGCATATCTTTTGGTTATTCTACAAACTCTCATGCTTACCGTGTCCTCAACAAGTCCACCGGACTCATTGAGGATACGTGTAACGTGGAGTTTGATGAGAATAATGGCTCCCAAGTGGAGCAAAGTGGTACTTGTGATGTAGGTGATGAAATTCCTCCCAAGCCATAAGAAGAGTGGGTGTTGGTCATATCCTACCCATTGAGGAACCCCTTGTGGCCAAAGGAGAAGGACAATGTTCCAGTCAAGTGGAACCATCACCAACCCGAGACCCACACGCTTCCGAAGAACAAAGGGAAGCCCTCAACCAAATGAACAAGATCAAGGGCAAGATCAATCTCAAGATGGCGGTGAACCACCAAGTGATTCCCAAGGTCAAGTTCTCACCACTGAGCAAGTTCAAGATCAAGAGTAAGCTCAAGATCTAGAACAAGCTCAAGATGGTGCTCAAGATGATCAGGTTACCACTCCTCAACTATCTCCTGAGGAGGAATTGGAGCGTTGTGCCGCTAAGATTGCATCCAAGCTCACTACCAAAGATCATCTCATGACGAATGTGCTTGGAAGCTTAAGGAAGGGGGTAAGCACTCATAGACAATTAGCAAACTATTGTGAACATCACGCGTTTGTTTCTTGTGTTGAACCCCAAAAGGTCTATGAGGTGCTCGAGGATACGGATTGGCTTATTGCCATGCATGAAGAACTCAACAACTTCGAGCCCAACAAGGTGTGGACATTGGTGCCTAGGCCAAAGGGGAACCATAATGTCATTGGAACCAAGTGGATATTCAAGAACAAGCAAGATGTTCATGGGATTATCGTTCGCAACAAGGCTCGTTTGGTAGCACAAGGCTACTCCCAAGTCGAGGGTATCGACTACGGTGAAACATTTGCTCCCGTTGCTCGCCTTGAATCTATTCGTTTGTTGATTGCCTATGCTTCTCATCATAGCTTCAAGTTGAAACAAATGGATGTGAAGAGTGTTTTTCTTATTGTTCCTATTAATGAGTTGGTGTATGTCAAACAACCCCCGGGGTTTGAGGATCCCGAGTTCCCCAATCATGTGTACCAACTCGATAAGGCACTCTATGGCCTTAAACAAGCCCCACGTGCATGGTATGAGCACCTTACCGAGTTGTTACAAGATCGTGGGTTTGAAATTGGGAAAATTGACCCCACTCTTTTTACTAAGAAGGTCAAAGGGGAGTTGTTTGTATGCCAACTATATGTTGATGATATTATCTTTGGTTCTCCTAACAAAGCTTTCAATGAGGAGTTTGCCGCTCTCATGACCTCGAAATTCAAGATGTCCATGATGGGAGAGTTGAAGTTCTTTCTCGGGTTCGAAATCAAGCAAAGAAAAGAAGGAATCTTCATCAACCAAGCCAAATACACTCAAGACATGCTCAAGAGATTCAAGCTAAGTGATGTCAAGCCGGCCTCCGCTCCAATGCCCGTCAAATGCCAACTTGACATAGATCCCAATGGTAAAGCGGTGGATCAAAAGGTATATCGCTCCATGATTGGCTCCTTGCTTTACCTTTGTGCATCTAGACCCAATATCATGTTGAATGTGGAAATTTGTGCATGGTTTCAAGCCGCACCTAAGGAAAGCCACTATGTGGCGGTCAAGCGAATCTTTCGATATTTGGCTCATACCCCAAACTTTGGCTTATGGTACCCAAGAGGAGCTAACTTCAACCTTGTGGGCTTTTTGGATTCGGATTGGGCGGGAGAGAAAGTGGATAGGAAGTCAACTTCCGGAGGGTGCCAATTTCTTGGTTGCTCTTTGGTGAGCTGGTCTTCGAAGAAGCAAAGTTGTGTGTCTCTCTCATCCACCGAAGCAGAGTATGTGTCCGTCGGTAGCTGTTGTGCTCAACTTCTTTGGATGAGGCAAACTTTAAAGAATTACGGTGTCATTTGTGACAAAGTGCCACTTTGGTGTTACAATGAAAGTGCCATCAAGATTTCTCTCAACTCGGTGCACACTTCAAGACGAAGCATATTGAGATTCGGTATCACTTCATCCGGGATCACATTAGGAGAGGGGAGATCGAGCTCAGCTATGTCAACACTCATGATAACCTTGCAGATATCTTCACGAAGCCCTTGGATGAAGCAAGATTTCACGAGTTAAGGCATGAGCTAAATATCATTGATTCAAGCAATGTGACTTGAACCTTTGCACACCCCACCATACTCATCTTGATGTCTTGTTTAGGTGTAGGCATGGACATAGGGGTGTTGTTCTCTCAATGAACTCTCCCTCCCCCCATTATGCATAAATTGATCAACTCTTTCACATTAGCCATTTTTTATGGTACTTGTGCTTCAAAGACGAGTTTTGGTCAGGGGCCCAAGGATAATTCTTCGCGGTGCCATACCAATTGACTCAAACATAGGTGGCTCTGGCCATCGCCCTCTCTTGTTGAGAGGTTTTGGCTCGTGTTTTGTTCTTGTTGTCTTTTGCCTTCTCTTGAGCCGTGTTTGTGTTTGAGTTGCCTCATGTGTGTGCTCTTTTGCGTGTCCGGTTGCTTGAAGGTTGCATTGCAAAGGTCGTGTTTTCCTGTTTTTGTCGAAACTTGCACTTTCTTAGGTCTACGGTAGTACCGTGGCAAGCCACGGTACTACCACTGGAGATGGGTTGCCCTATGCATGCACAACTGCATCCCAGGAACGGTACTACCGCTTCCATCACGGCAGTAATTTTTTACTGCCGCTGGAAGAGCGGTACTACCACCCTATGTGCGGTACTTCCGCCCGGGCGGTACTACCGCGATGACCCGTGGTACTACCGCGCCGTCGCGAGCACGTGAGGTTAAGAGCGGGCAGGGGGAGTTCCAACTCCCCCATACCCATTCATCTCTTTTACCCACTTCGTCTCTCTCTCTCCTGCCCAAGAACAGCACCGAAGGACCTCGCCGGATCTCCGTCTCCGACCGCTCTCCTCGCATTCTGACCGGTGGGATCAATCCCCACCTCGCCCTCTTGCCATGGACCCCGGTATCTCCCCTAGTCCCTCCCTCTTTGCCCCGTTGTTGTGCTTCTAGGTCTTGGGGAGATGCATGTGTAGTTCATGTGATTTTCGGCTAAATATTTGCAAGAGGAGTTTGTAGGAGAGTGCTAGTGCAGTAGATATGCTATTTGGTGTGATACAACAATGTAGTTTTGATCAACGGTAGTACCGATCTACTTTTGCAGATGTTTCTAGATCCGTAGATGTTGTTCTTGCGCGATTTGGTTCCGTGCGGAGCGGTACTACCGCTCGCTCGTACAAGAACCGCCCGTGCAGTACTACCGCTCTGCTGGAGCGGTACTACCGCCCGGGGCGTGGAAGTAAAATTTTACTTCCACTCCGGGCGCGGTACTACCGTGCCCCCTCGGCCCAGTACTACCGCAGCTAGAGCGGCTGTAAAATTTTACATCCGCATCCTGAACCACCCGTGTGGTACTACCGCTCCGCTGGAGCAGTACTATCGCCCGGGGCGCGGAAGTAAAATTTTACTTCCGCTCCAGGCGCGGTACTACCGTGCCACCCTGGCACAGTACTACCGCGGCAGAGCGGCTGTAAAATTTTACATCCGCATCTTGGCCCGGTACTACCATTGAGTTAAAAATTGTGTTGTTTTGTCCACTCAACCTCATTTCTACATGTTTCGTTTGGTTTTGGCCTTAGTCTTTGCGATAATCCTTCTCGTTCTTCTCGTGTGTTTGTGTTGTGTGTCATAGGTGGTGGCTCCGGTTCCAATGTCAGGCGTTCGAATCCCAGCCGTGACACAAGCTCCAAGCGTCTTCGCGGCCAAGAAGCACCTGAGGGCTCTAGTGCCCCACAACACAACGTCAAGTCCTCAGCTAAAAAGGTCAAAGATCCAAATGTTGGCATGGATGAAATGCCTCAAGCGGAGTTTCTGCTTCGAAGGAAGCTCAACCCCTACATCAACCCGAGGGAGATCTCAAGGGGCAATGACTTGTTTTGGACCAAGCAGCAGAATCTCATCTTCCTAGATGTGATCAAGGCCAAGCAGAACATCTATGTGCCAGTGAGTGGATTGACATGAATCATATGAAGAAGGAAAGCAACCGTGCATATTTTGGTGAGCCTTTGGACTTGGTGGAGTAGTTTGGCATTAAGGAGTTACTCACGTTCCACATGGACTTTGACCCGGAGATTGTGGCTCAGTTCTTTGCTTCTGTCCACTTCCACGCCGATGAGCAGCGGACCATGACTTGGATGACTAATGGGAAGAGGATGTCTGCTAAATGGAAGGAATTCATGAGATGTTGCACGTTCTTGATGAGGGGCTAAATGTTCCCGCTCGTGTCCGCCCACATGCCAACCCCGAGTCGGCCAACAAGAACAAGCTTCTACCCTACCTTGTTGAGAAGAAGCTAGCCAATGACAAGCAGACCTGGGTGCTGAACCCATTCCTTTACATCATGCACTGGATCTTCTGCAACTCACTTTTTCCTCGCATAGGCGACAAGGATAAGGTGCATGACTATCTTCTGGACATGATGCTCATCTGTGAGAAGGCGCATCTCCAACAGACGGAACCACTTGATGTCTCTCATATCATTTGGTGTGAGCTGCAGTTTGCTGTGTTCAGTCGCAAGGTGCTCATATATGGCCCGTACCTATTTCTCTTGATCTCGAAGACTTGGGAGAAGCTATTTCCGGGTGAAGAGTTCCTTGCTCCCAACTGGATTCGCCATGAGCCTATCAAGCTACGCATCAAGAGCAAGTGGGCTAACACCACTACCCGGGTTGAGGCAGAGGCTGCTAGGATGGATGTGGATGAGGATGAGTTTGAGGAGGAGGAGGCGGCTGAGGACAGTTCTGAGGGATACACTCCTCCCTCTTCTGAGCCAACTTGGGCTAAGAAGCTCAAGGCCAAGATGAAGGCTCTGTTCTGCATGCAGGCCAAGGGGCAGTACCAGGCCCATGTGAATGCCAAGATGGCTCGTCGTCACGATAAGGCCATTATGAGGCAGGTTGGCCTTGAGGTCCAGGATGGCTCTGAGGAGAGGATCACAGATGAGGAACAATGGACCAGACAGCACTGCCGGTGGAGTGAGTCTGAGGAGGATACTGGAGTTCCCTCTTCCTCCTGTGCTGCTGAGGAGTCTGAGGAGGAGGAACATGACTGGTGATGCCTTGGAGGTCTACCACCACCTGTGTCGTAGGTGTCCTCTCTGCCTTTTTGGTGTCTCGATGCCAAAGGGGGAGAGAGTGTAGGATTTTCGAGTCTTGTGTGTCGCTTTGCTTTCATTCTTTTTCGTTCCGTTGAACCTTTGTTGCTTTGGCTTGTTGGTTTCTGGTTGTGTTCGTGTGAGTCTAGGAGACTATCATATGGTGTAACACATATGTCCTCAACTTATCTTATTATCTTATCTAATTGTCTAGTATATTTAGTAGATTGTGAGCTTATGTTATCTTGTGCCCTTTACTTCATGCTCATTACTTTACCTTGCCTCCATGCTTAGTGTCATTTATATTGGTGCAAGGATTGCCTTGTTTATAAAATATAGGGGGAGTGTTGATCCTAGTATGTGTGTCGTGCAGTCCAAAGCATATCTATAGAATGCACACATCTAGGGGGAGCCTGTCTATATTTTATAGATGTTGGGTTTGCTTATGTTCATTTTACATCCTTATGTGCAAATCCTGTATTGTCATCATTCCACCAAAAAGGGGGACATTGTAAGGGCATATTTCTCCCTATGTGGTTTTGGTGATTGATAACAATGCATTTGCGGACTAATCGTGTGCATTGAGCATTTCAGATATCTCATGTCTAGGCATAAGACGATTTCATGCCCCTCGGAACCTATCGAAGACGGCGTTTCTCTACGTTTCTTTTCGGTGGATTTGAGTCATAGGAAAGTCGTACTATTAAGAGGGGGTCCGCTTCGAAAAGGTTAGGGTTGAATCAACACGTACACATCTGTACCTTTGCGCCACCTTTCCTTCGCTTCATTGGAGCACCGATCGTTTTCCCTTGTCTTTGCGAAGATGAAGGCCTCCAAGTGCTATACTTCGGTGGCGTGCGGTAGTACTGCTCAAGGGAGCAGTAGTACCGTAGCATGCCACGGTAGTACCGCGTAGTGCCGTAGTACCGCTCCTGGCGAGCGGTAGTACCATGGCCTCTAGCCCAAAACGCGGGCACGCACGAAAGTAGGGGCGGAAGTAATTTTTCTCTTCCACGCCCTACGCGGTAGTACCGCTCCCTGCGAGCGGTAGTACCGTGCCAGCTTTTCACACAGACTGAAACTCAGCGGAAGTAACCACGGATGTAATTTTATTAGTCCATGCCTTCCCAGCCCAGAATAAACCCTGCCTTGCGGTAGTACCGCAAGGGCGCGTGGTAGTACCGCTCCGGCAGTTCTACCGCCCGTTACTATATGCAACAGGGCCTCGTCTGGTATCTGCCGCGCGAGCGGTAGTACCGCACCGACTAGCAGTAGTACCGCAAGCCCCTGCGGTAGTACCGCATGTCGCGGGCTGAATAAGTGGGTAATGGTTGGATCTTTCCCCCCACTATATAAAGGGGGTCTTTTTCCCCAAGTTGACCACCTCTTCCCTCCCCAAGCTCCATTGTTGCTCAAAGCTCCATTTTCGCCCGATCTCTCTCCCTAGCCAATCAACTTGTCGATTTTCTAGGGATTGCTTGAGAAGGCCCCGATCTACACTTCCACCAAGAGAAATTTGATTCCCCCCACTAATCCCTTGCGGATCTCGTTACTCTTGGGTGTTTGAGCACCCTAGACGGTTGAGGTCACCGCGGAGCCATATTCCATTATGGTGAAGCTTCGTGGTATCATTGGGAGCCTCTAATTAAGTTGTGGATATTGCCCCAACCTTGTTTGTAAAGGTTAGGTCGCCGCCTCCAAGGGCACCAATAGTGGAATCACGGCATCTCGCATTGTGTGAGGGCGTGAGGAGAATACGGTGGCCCTAGTGGCTCCTTGGGGAGCATTGTGCCTCCACACCGCTCCAACGGAGACGTACTTCCTCTCAAAGGGAAGGAACTTCGGTAACACACCCTCGTCTCCACCGGCTCCACTATTGGTTATCTCGTACCTTTACTTGTGTAAGCTTATATTGTGTTGTATCCCTTGCTTGCTTGTGTGCTTGTTGTTGTTGCATCATATAGGTTGCTCACCTAGTTGCATATCTAGACAACCTACTTTGATGCAAAGTTTAATTTGGTAAAGAAAAGCTAAAAATTGTTAGTTGCCTATTCAACCCCCCCCCCTCTAGTCAACTATATCGATCCTTTCAACTATAATGATGTGCGTCAAAATTTTGATCAACATGCATCTCCCACTCTAAATAGCCTTCTGGTTCGCATTTGCCGGAGAACAAAGGAATTGAAATTTTTATGCACCAAATTCCATCATCCAAAGGCACACGCACAACTTGACCAACTCAGTCATGCACTCCTCCACGAACGGAAGTTTCAGGACGGGGCTCATAGTGTCATGGTAGTGGCGCATACCCCGCTGCCTCATGGTCAACGCCGTCATCGAGGCCATCATCTCCAGCATGTGGCTATGCCACCAGACGGGAATCGTGCACGCCAGCATGTCCGTCGCGAGCCGGTGGTGCATAACTCAATGGACCAACCGGAGCAGCTGGTGGTGGTGCGGAATTAGTCGGCGTATTGATGGTGTCTGCCAAAGCATCGAACCGGGTGATCAAAACATCAATCCTTTTGCCAAGCTTCACCTCGAGCGCATCATGACATTGTTTGACGTAGTTGCACGTGTGGTCAAAACCATCCCAAATATTTTGAGGAATATCATCCGCGTACACTGGACGTACAACTTCCTCAGAATCAGCAGCAGCCTCGCCATCCTTGTTGACCGAGGTTGACATCTTGATCAATACAGTACCGCGAACAACCTTAGCTCTGAATACCACTTGATATGACTTGACTAGCAGATGAGTCACTGGTTGGTCCGATCCTTCACGGTACTTGCAAAATATCAATAAACGGCGGCAGCAACCGTCGCAGAGAAAACAGACAAACGTAGAAGAAAAGAAACCTTTGGATCCAACCGAGATAGCAAGAAGCCAAAGGAGTAGACTTATACCGAATATTGATACGAGATCAACACAGGCACAGCAGCAACGAAACCCTAGGAATCGCAAGAACGCATCTTGGGTGCCTCTCGTCGTGAGGCGTTTTCTGCTATTTTTATTCAACTTCCAAAAACTGATCCCCGTACAAGACTCAGGACTCTCTTTATACCATGCTATCATGGGCCGTAAGGGCCTAAAATACCTAACCGACTCGATGACCTAAACTAATAGGCGATATACTCTCCTTTTACATCTCGGAGAGAAAAGCTAGACTAGCTAACCTCAACTTGTACGTGAACTCAACTCTAAGTAGTACCCTTTAATTAGAAAACTAATTAATCCATCCGGCCACGCTGATCACATATTGCTAATTTAGACTTAAATAACCATTTATTTGTCTGCATGCTTGGCACTACTCCACCGGACATGAAAAGTAATACTGAGTGTTAACTCATGTCGGAGGGGTCCTGAAGTTTGGCTTCACTGTATCCTTCTCTGGCTGGATCGGTGAAATCTCAAAGCAGAAAGATCCAAGTTGTAACATTGTCGGAAGATTATAACGTGAACACTCTCGTGTATTTGCATCAAAACAAATGTTTGTGCTTGTCTTTTGTTCAACAGTTTCAACAGTTGGAGAGCACCCAAGTAAACCTTTGGCATTGGGGGGCACATCAAACCCTCAGCCCCGAGGGTGGACTACTCCCTCCTCATCGTGGTGGCCGCCGGGATGATGAAGATGGCCACCGGTGATGATTTCCCCCTCCGGGAGGGTGCCAGAACGGGGTCTAGATTGGTTTTCAGTGGCTACAGAGCCTTGCGGTGGCGGAACTTCTAATTTAGGTTAACCCCGATGGTTTTTGGAATATTTGGGAATTTATAGGGTAAAGAGGGGGTGCGGGAGGCCACTGAGGTGGGCACAACCCACCTGGGCGCGCCTGGGCCCCCAGGCACCCTGGTGGGTTGTGCCCCCCTCGGGGCACCCCCCAGGTGCTGCTCTGGCCCATCGGGAGGCTTCTGGTCCATAAAAAATCCACAAAAAGTTTCGCGGTGTTTGGACTCCGTTTGATATTGATTCCCTGCGATGTAAAAAACAAGCAAAAAATAGCAACTGGCACTGGGCACTGAGTCAATAGGTTAGTCCCAAAAAATGATATAAAGTTGCTACAAAATGATTGTAAAACATCCAAGAATGATAATATATCAGCATGAATACTTCATAAATTATAGATAAGTTGGAGACGTATCAGCGTGCCGAGGCGCTCCACCCATGCCGACGAGCCAAGAACCAGTTGCGCCATGGCGCGGCTCCACACATTCGGCAGAATGCCCTCCATGTCGACGCGGACGCGGTAGCGAAATGGCCGCCGTGTCGCCTGAAGCTGCTTGTTCCAGGGTGAGAGCCTGAGCGAAAAACCTCGGCCATGCACCTCGCCGACCCTCATCGCGGTGTCCCGCGCAGCTCTGCGGCGGCGATCTTTGTCCTTTCCTAGAGACTGCTCTACCCCGCTATCCTCCTCCCGTCGACGTCGCTGGGGCCTTCGGCCTCCCGGGCGGTGGGTGCTGAGGAACGATGGGGACAATACCGCCCGCGGATCAGAATCTCTCGGGCAAGAGACCTATGGAGGACACTGCATTTGGATCCGGCACGTCCGTGTCCGATCTGGAGGCAATGATGGAGGAACTTAGATTGAAGGAAGATGATCTCCAAGATGTAGTGGTGGAGGACGAGGAACTGCCGGCGGAGGCGACCCGCTGGATGGCAATCGCAAGGGTTCACACGGAGAAGCCCTATAGTCAGTATTGGTTCTACAAGAACATGAGGGTGGCATGGGATCTGGCAAAGGAAGTAAAGATCAGGCCGTTAGAGGAGAATCTGTACACGCTGCAATTTTTGTGTCTTGGGGACTGGGAACGCGTGATGGAGGAGGGACCGTGGACGTTCAAGAGGAAAGCAGTAGTTCTTGCCCCCCTATGATGGATACACAAAGCCATCAACAATTGAGCTCAATAGGATAGATATATGGATGCAAATCCATGATCTTCTAGATGGGTTCTTCTCAAAGATCAGGGCACTTTCTGCAACTGTTGGTGAGTTTATTTATGCCGAGCCAAAATCACAAGATTTCGAAGGGAACTTTGCTCGTGTTCGGTGAAGATAGACGTGATCAAACCTCTGAAGAACGCCGTCTCTTTGGTGATCAAGAAGAAAGATGCTTTGCAGCGAGTGATATTCAGGATTAAATTTGAACGGCTACCCAACTGGTGTGCAGTTTGTCGGTATCTCGGACATCTGTTTAAGGAGTGCGGTCTTTAAGGATTTGAAAGCCTCATGGTTCAAGGGTCCAGGTCGAGGGCTAGGAGAAGGAAGGGGTTCAGGAGGAAATAGAGGGAGAGGCAGATCAGGCCGCGGGGCAGGACATGGAGGCGCTAAGTTCCAAAACACCAAGGTCTATGGTGACCCTCTCCATGACACTGCAATGGAGGATGCTGACGCTACTAGAGAGATAGATGTCAGTCAAGCTGCTGCCATGCTGGCCATTGGTGGCCCTCCTCCTGCTGGCTCAGGGAACAATGCATTGGTACTGCCACCTGCAACTGTACCGCCTAGCCCTTCCAAGCAAGACCGCAAGAGAACAAAGACCAAACCGAATGATAAGCCGGCTCCTAAGAATATAACTTCAAGCACAAAATCATATGCGCGTTTGGCGGGACTCCTAGGGGGGTCGTGCCTAGCACAATGAGTATCCTAACTTGGAACTGCCGTGGGGCTGGCAAACCCGCGACAGTTCATGAGCTTCGTGACCTCACGAGGCAACATGCCCCTCTATCTTATGTATCCTTGAAACTCAAATAGAGGGCTCCAAGGTGGAGAATCTAGTAGGTACTCTAGGTTTTAATAAGAGTTATGCAATAAACAGTTCTGGTAGAAGTGGTGGAATAGGTATTTTTTGGAAGGATGGAATAAAATTTGAAGTTATTAGTTACTCGGAGTATCACATTGATGTTACTGTGGATGGTCTGGCTGCTACGTAGTTTAGGGCCACTTTCGTCTATGGAGAGGCCCAAGTGAGCGAACAATATAAGACGTGGAATATGCTCCGGGGAATTGTAGGAGTAAGCAATCTACCTTGGGTGGCTATGGGAGATTTTAATGAAGTAATACATGCGCATGAGCACGACGGCGTTGGCCAGAGAAGTCAAGCACAAATGGGTGCATTCCGTGGCACCCTTGATATGTGTGGTCTTTCAGATTTAGGCTACTCAGGGATCAACTGGACTTTTGAAAAGAAGGTTGTTGGAGGAACTTACACCAGAGTTAGACTTGACAGATGTGTTGCCACCTTAGAGTGGCTATTGGCCTTCCCTCATGCCGTACTGGAGCACAAACAAGCAGCCATGTCCGACCATGTCCCAATCCTGCTGAGGCTAGAGGACGTGCATGCATGCAGACGGACCCCACGAGTCTTCAGATATGAGACATGCTGGGAACGGGACCCCACTCTCCATGCAGTAGTGGGCGGCAGTTGGGCTAAAAGCCAAGGCAATACAGTTAATGCGCTGCATGCAAAGCTACAGGAGCTATCTGGCGATCTGGGTACTTGGGACCGCAACCACTTTGGAAATATCAGGTAGGAGATCAACCTATTAAAGAAATAGCTACGTGGTCTGCGTGAGATCCCGGGACGCTCAGGTCCGACGCATGCAGAGATCAAGGTGACAGACCGTCGGGTCGAGCTGTTCCATCGTGAGGAAATGCTATGGCGACAAAGAGCAAGGTTGCATTGGTTAGCACATGGTGACAAAAATACTTTTTTTTACCTTAGAGCGAGCCGACAGAGACGAAAAACCATATTAAAGCGATGTTACATCAAGATGGTCAGCTGATAGAGGATACAACCGAGATGGAGGCCATGACAAACAGTTTCTACAAAGAACTATATACCTCCGAAGGTGTCGAGAATATGCACCAGGTACTTGATACAGTCCCATGCAAGGTAACATCGGAGATGAATGAGATGCTTAATGCACCATATAGCCATTCGGAGGTCAAAACAGCTTTGTTCCAAATGTTCCTGACTAAATCACCCGGCCTGGATGGCTTTCCAACACATTTCTTCTAGCGCCACTGGGACGTGTGTGGTGATGAAGTGACCCAAGTGGTCCTAAAAATAGTTGAGGGCAAGGAGTCGGCCGAATGCATCAATGAGACAATCCTGGTTCTAATCCCCAAGGTAAAGAACCCCACCATGCTAACTCAATTCCGTCCCATAAGCATTTGTAATGTCTTGTATAAAATTGCTTCAAAGGTAATATCTAACCGCCTGAAGGTAGTACACTACCTGACATAATATCAGAGGAGCAGTCGGCTTTTGTACCAGGGAGGTTGATTACGGATAATATTATAACAGCGTATGAGTGCCTGCATTTCATGAAGAGAAACAAAGCAAAGAAACACCAATCATGTGCCCTAAAGCTCGATATGATGAAGGCCTATGATAGAGTTGAATGGTCCTACTTGCAAGCTATAATGCTCAAGCTAGGGTTCACAAAGAGATGGGTAGACATTGTTATGAGCTTAGTTTCTTCGGTGAAATTTTCAGTCATGATTAATGGTAAGAGACTTGAGGGGTTCAGCCCTTCCAGAGGTATAAGACAAGGGGACCCGATCTCCCCATACTTGTTCTTGTTGGCAGCAGAGGACCTTTCGTGCCTACTAAAATCTATAAGTGAGTCATCCAATTTGCAAGGTCTACAAGTGGCACCGTCGGTGCCACCAGTGAACCACTTGTTATTTGCTGATGACAGCCTGCTATTCTTTAAGGCAAATGGTATGGGAGCGACTGAGCTGAATCTAGTCTTGGACATCTATTGTCAAGCGACGGGCCAGCGGATCAACTACTCCAAATCTTCTATTTTCTTTAGTAAGGGTGTTCTAGAGAATACCAGGCAAGAAATCAAAACGTTGATGAATGTGCCTAATGAGACCCTGAATGAAAAATACTTGGGCATGCCCTCTGATATAGGGGGTTTAAAAATGGTGCCTTTAAATACCTTAAGGACAGATTGTGGAGCAAGATTCAGGGATGGATTGAAAACACTATGTCATCAGCGGCTAAGGAAGTGCTGGTTAAAGTAGTGGCTCAAGCAGTTCTAGTATACTCGATGTCTTGTTTTAAGCTACCGAGAGGGTTGTGTGGACATCTCAACATGCTTATTAGGAAGTTCTGGTGGGGATCTAAATAGGGGCGTCGTAAGCCGCATTGGGTTTCATGGAAAACTATGACACAACCTAAGAGTATGGGCGGTCTCGGCTTCAAAGACTTCGAGCTTTTTAACATGGCTATGCTAGCAAGGCAAGCTTGGCGCTTGTTGCAAAACCCTGACTCTCTCAGTGCCAGGATCCTCAAAAGCGTCTACTATCCAGAATTTTCAATCTTGGAGGTGACACTTGGCAGCCACCCTAGCCAAATGTGGAGGGCAATGATTGAAGGAAGAGATGCCCTTAAACTCGGGTTGATCAAAAGGACAGGTAATGGTCAAGATACGAGAATATGGGATGACCAGTGGCTGCTGCAGGGAGAGATGTTGCGACCCTTTGGGTCTATAGCGCACGACCCACCCACCATGGTCTCAGAATTGATAGACCCACGTCCGCAACATGGGATATACAGAGGCTGAATGCAGTTTTTATGCCAATGGATGTGCAGGTCATCCTTGGAATTCCTCTCTGCACAAGAAATATCCCAGACTTTTGGAGCTGGTTCTTTGACAAGAAAGGTAACTTCACCGTTCGATCGGTGTACAATATGCTAGTAGCTATCCGGCAAAGAAGGGAGGCATGGCTTGAGGGGACGGCCGGCCCATCTAACTCGGCCATGGTGGAAAATGAATGGAAAATTGCAGTCCCGGGCAAAGTCTGAATGTTCCTTTGGCGTTTGTCACACCACTCGATTCCGACAAATGGTGTCCGAACGCACAGGCATATGGCGGACTCCAGCTCATGTGGTATCTGTGGGGCGCCAGACTCATGGAAGCATTCTTTGGTGGACTGCACTATGTCAAGATGCACTTGGACACTAGTTGATGAAGAACTAGGACAGAATTTAGCGTGCACTTCGGAACCCAATGCGAAGCAGTGGCTATTTACACACATGAAATCACTCTTTCATGAACAATTTGTAAAGTTATCGGTGTCTTTATGGGCAATCTGGGCGGCAAGGCGAAAGGCCATTCATGAGGTTATTTTTCAAAGTCCACATACCATACATTCCTTTGTGAATAGGTTCCTCCAGGAGCTGGATATGCTAAAGGAAGAAGGAGGCAAGGGGGCCCGCCAACTTTCGGCTGTGAGAGGAACTAATGCTCGCCGGCCAAAAGCCCCGCCACCTGGATTCTGCAAAATCCAAGTTGACGCCGGGGTTCGGCCTGGGAGGAGAGGAGTAGCCGCAACAGTCTGCCGGGACAGGGAAGGTAACTATCTAGGCAGCTCGGCAATATCTATATACGGTGTCCATGATCCAACGACTTTGGAGGTCATCACATGCAGAGAGGCCCTTGCACTAGCAGCGGACTTGCACCTTCATTATTTCGTGGTCTCATCTGATTCGAAACAAGTGGTGGGCGACATCAACACCGGTCCAGAGAAACTACGGAGCTATTATTGAAGAGATCAAGCTTCAAGCATCAACTTCTACTTGTTCCTTTAGTTTTGAAAGTCGTGCTGTTAATCAAGACGCACATAGTTTAGCCAAATATGTACTCGGTCAGGGGCGCCACGTTTGGTTCGGCCAACCCCCTGTTCCGAACCGTATTCCACTCTCTGTGGCCTTTGATGAATAAAATTTGGTTAAACCCTCAAAAGAAATGAAAGAGAAAACTGACCTTTATATTCAAAATGGCTCCAAGGAGCCTATGTTCCCGGGTGAAGAAAAAAGGTAAATTTCTAAATGTCAACAGAAATTGACATGTATATGTTCGTGTCTGTGAATTTTCATGGAAAAAACACTAGTAGTGTGAACCGTGCTAAGAAAAATGTCTACCAAGAAAAATAATCTGACCTTTACGAATATTCAAAACGGCTCCAAGGAGCATATGTTCCCAGGTGAAAAAATATTTAAATTATGAACGTCAACAAAACTGAGATATTGACATGTATATGTTCATGTCCTTTTCCATGTCTGAATTTTCATGAAGAAAAACACAAGCGTAAATTGTACTAAGGAAAAAAGTCTACTACTCCTAAAAAAGCCCTTCTAGAGTACAGTTTTCTTTTGCCCAGATTACAAACTTATTTGTTCACGAAACATTGCATGCAGATAAAAAACATGAACATGCTTGGTGTAGAAAACAATCGTTTTTTGGAAAGCTCTAAACATTTTTTTACAGTTTCACTGTTCATCCGGGAGCCAAAGTGTTTCCCCCATTGGGTACCCTTTGTCAATGGAGTAAAGTAACTACATTTGTAGCACAATTCAATCTACTACTCCCTCCCTCCGTTCTAAAATAAGTGTCTTAAGCTTAGTATAACTTTATACTAAAGTTAGTACAACGTTGAGACAGTTATTTTG
>NC_057802.1:89836964-89837895 GCF_018294505.1 Triticum aestivum
TAACACCCTTACATGGTTTACCATCTAACGAAGTTTCTTCCTCGGTTCCCATGGTGAATGTCAATGGCTTCAACAACCTCATTGGCCAAAATACTCTTTCGCGAGGTGTTCTCTTAGAGCATCCACACTATTAGAGGCAAGTTCTAAATTGGGTCCCACCGACCCAACTCTTGAAGTGTTGTTCATCCTCCTGGCCAAACGGTCGCAAATATGTACATATAAGCTCGGTATGTATCGATGTTCTTCTGATATCAGTTCGACTATGTGCTCGATGCAGGACGCACGAGGAGGCTTCTGTCAGCTAGGTCAGGGTCCACACATATGATATTAGCAATATCAAAGGGGTGTCATTACCATGAAGCAAATGGGAGTATGGGACATAACTAATCCAACTATCAATCAATATAAAATTTTCTCAAAAATAGTATTTTATGCATAAAAATATTTTTTGAACTGTATAATGCATGTATGAGTTCAGCGTGATTGAAGTGAGTGTTTGCCAGGCTCAGCAAGGGCTTCAATGTCCTCAGGTCACTTCTTGAACGTCCTCAAGTCCTTCGGAATGTTCGTTTTCTACTCGCCAGAAAAATAAAAATAACATACAATAAATAAACATGGCAGACCGGGGACTCCTAAAATTATAAAATTAGTATCATTGAAAAAGCGTCAGATGAATTTAGGAAAATGAATTAATGGATTTGGAGTTGTGGATATTTAAGTATAATTATCCAAAAAAATGAATTTGGAAAAATGAAAAGGATATTGTTCATATGGGCCAAAACTGGCCGGCCCAAACTAGACAACACACTCTGAAATTCGCCTTTAGTCAACAAAGGGGTATATGCTTATAACAAAAAAAATGCTTTCCTTGAGGGAAAATGTATTCGCGACTTGGCACGTTATAACATTTGGATGCTGACAGGTGGGGCCT
>NC_057802.1:89838152-89885482 GCF_018294505.1 Triticum aestivum
GAGGCTCACCAACGGTGGAGTAGCGGGCAGTGGGGTTTGGTGGCCTTCCCGGGTGTACCGATGAGGATTCATAGACAATCATCAAAATACATCAAACACTTTTTATTTACATGAATATTTTGGCCAAAAATGTGTCAGATAGTTTTTTAAATGACATGAAGATTCTTCCGAAAAATGTCCCGGACACTTTTTTTTAATTATACTAAGGTTTTCTATTTGCGTAAACATTATAAAATGCAACGGACACCTTTTAAATTACATGAACATTCTTAAATGATTCAACCAACTTTTTAATTACGTTATTTTTTTCTTTCAAACACTTCTTAATTGCATAATTACTTTTCTAATCACCTATTTTTCATGAATTTATTTTTTTCAATTACGTACAATTTTTAGAATGCTCCGAACACTTTCTCTAGTTACATGAATACTTTTTCAAAGATGTGTCGAACATCTTTTTCATTAATATGATTTTTTTTAATTTCATAACTAATTTTAAAATACATCAAATAGTTTGGTACAAGATTTTTTTTCTAAATGGTTGGAACACCTTTTGAATGACATTTTAATTACATGAGCATTTTTATAATTGCATAAAAAACCAAATATTAATTTAATTACATTAATGTTGTTTTTAAAAAATGTTACAAACACTTTTTAATTCAATGAGTATTTTTATAAGTACATAGCATATTAAAATTCATCAAACAGTTTTTAAATTACAAGAATTTTTCAAATGGTTCGAACACTTGTTAAACCACGTGAACCTTTTTAATGTTTCAAACTGTTTTTGCAAAATGTTTCAAAGGCCCTTTATAATTTCATGAATATTTTTCTATTTGTGTAAACACTTTTTTGTATCTAACACTTTTTAAATTACATGATTTTTTTAAATGTCTTCAATATTTTTAAAATTACATGAAACACAGCATGCTCGGCAAGAACATTCCATCTTTTTTTTCTTTTGGACAAAAGAACATTCCATCTCGGTGGACCGGCAACGCATGCAGCTACATGGGCCGGTGGGCAACCAGCTTTCCGAGATTTGGTAGGCCCAAGGTTTCTTACTCCTCCACCAGCGGAGCCAGCCACCACCACACCCCTCCCACTCCATTCCGGCCAAAACCCTCGCCTCCGGTCGCCGCCATGGCCGCGAGCGTCGAGCAAGTCCTTGGGTGGTTCCCCGGCATCGACGCCATCGCCAGGATTAGGGATGCCTCCCTCTCCGCTGTCCCGGGCTACGCCAGCGAGGACCGCATCAGCGCCCTCCAAGACCACCTCCTCCGCGACATCGTGTCCCGCCTCCCCGTCAAGGACGCCGCCCGCACGGCCGCGCTCGCCTCCCGCTGGCGCCAGCTCTGGCGCTCCACGCCGCTCGTCATGTACGACGCCCACCTCCTCCCAGCCGGCGACCCCGCGCGCGTCGCCGCCGTCGCCCGCATCCTCGCCGACCACCCGGGCCCCTTCCGCACCGTCAGCATCACCTGCTGCAATTTCGCGTCGCACGAGCGTGAGCTCGCCGAGTGGCCGCGCCTCCTCGCCGCCAAGGGCGTCCAGGACCTCGTCCTCGTCAACAAGCCCGCCGACGACGAACGCCTCCCCGACGTCCCCGCCGACATCCTCCGCTGCGCCTCGCTCCGGCGCCTCTTCCTGGGATTCTGGACGTTCCCGGACACCGGCGTCAGCCCACCCGGTGGAGGCGCAGACGGATTTCCACACCTCCGGGAGCTCAGCTTGCTCGCCTCCAGCCCCGTTCTCGACACCCTCGCGCTCGTCCTCAGCCCAACCTGCGAGCGCGTCCACCTCCGCAGCCAAAGCCTCAAGTGCGTGCTCCTCTGGGAGTGCTTCGTGAAGGAGGTCCTCGTCATGGACTCCCCGCTCCTGGAGCGGCTCATTATGTGGAAAACCATTGATGGTGAAGACGACCCGGTGGCTGTGAGGGTCAGCATTGCTGACGCGCCGAAGCTGCGGGTGCTGGGTTACTTGGAGCCGAGAGTTCACCAGCTGCAGATTGGTGAGAATGTCATCAAGGTACTACCTTTCAATGCATCTCACTTTCAGTAATGGCATTCCATATTCCAATCTGTATCCACATTTTGAAATACTAGAAGGAGCATGGCCTCTTCATTATGCGATGCACATAGCAAAACATTTCTCTCGGTGTGTCAACTGATGTGTGAATCTTGTATTTGATCATTGTACCGACGTAATGAAGTATGATCTCTCTTTCTTTTGGTGGATTGCATTGCAGCCTGATACAATGGTGAGCCCAAGCACCGTGTTTCCAAGCGTCAAGACATTGGCCTTGAAGGTGAACTTTGGTGTCTTTGAGGAGGTCAAGATGCTGGCCTGTGTCCTCAGATGCTTTCCCGAAGTTGACAGGCTGCACATCGAGGTGACTTCTTTGTACCCTCCTGTACTGCACATTCCTTCAGTCAGCCGTTCGGCATTCATATCATAGATTATCTGTCACCGAGGTGATTAAACTACTGTCCACTTTTACCATTTTGCAGTCTGTCACGGCCAATGAACCCACTGAATTGCACCATGCTGAGTTCTGGCAAGAGGTCCATCCTATCGAATGTGTGAAGTCACACGTCAAGAAGGTGGTTATCCATGAATTCCGCGGAAAACAAAGCGAAAATGAATTCCTCGAGTTTGTTAGCAGCAGTGCAGAGAAGCTGCGGTCTTTGCTTGTTGTGATTACCCAAGAAATGTTTGCGTCGGCATGGGATTTCTCAATTTCATTGCCAAATGAGGTGAATGAGGTGATTGTCAAAGCAGGGGCTCTAACGCGTGGAGCATGGGCCTGCGAGGACTGTCAACTGGTGGTGGCGGGTCCTAAAGTGTTGGATGGTTGGAACTTCCGCAGAGCGTCTGATCCCTGTGTTAAGGACCCTTTCCGCTGATGCACTTGAAGAAGCAGAGCACTCCTTCAGGTACCATGAGCAGCTGCAAGTGTTCAAGTTAGCTGAAACTGATGTTTAATTTGACATGTTATGCACTGTGTGTGATCAACATTGATCTGTCTTTGATGCTGATAGAAGTAAAAGACATGCAGTTAGTTACATCTTGAGACTTTATATTGCTTTTACTATCCTAGTATCATTTTTCTTTGTAGCGCTCCTTTTTCTGTTTCATCCAGCACTAGCTAGGCAGCATTCCATGGCTTGCGGATATCATATATGTGCCGACCACCTCTGCCAATTCAACCCAGAGTATACAATACTCTAGCCAGTGTGATGAATTAGCCCCTGGATCATGCTTGGTTTGATGTGCTGATGATGCTAGTGATGAGCAATAGCAGCATATATTCGCCTCAGAAAAGAATCTGCAGCAGTACATAACACGTGCCTTGACCTTGAGCTTGAGGGCCATATTCAGAAGAAGAAAACAAGGTTGAGGAGATGCCTTTGACGATCATGTTTTCACTCAATAAATTACACACATCAGTAGTGTTCAAGTTTGTAATTCTACCGATGTTGTAAATAATTCAGTCAAATAGTTTTGCCTCAATGATTGCTTCATGTCAACTCAGTGTGCAGCCACGCCTTGTAAGCATCCTAATCCTCACCAGTATCTATGTATGTGCCTGTCACCATCGTCTGACCCTTATCCCAGAAATTTTGCTGCATTTTCCAACCAGTGGATATGCATGCTATTTAGCTTTGCACATATCCATCACTCTCCTGCACCCTCAGCCCTCATTGCACATCCATAAAACCCACCTAGAGACAAACCCAGAAGAAGGGCAGGGAATATTACATCCATGGCTGGGCTGCAGAGGTCTTCACTGACATTCAGGAGGTCAGGATCATCAGGCATGGTCTGGGGCGAGAGGCTCATGTCGGATGAACATAGCCAGTGGACCTCAGGGGAACCAGAGTTCAGGGAGCTACGGCACTCCCGCAGCGTTGGGTCCGTCGGGGCGCAGCACAGGCGCAACGATGGCACCGAGCGAGGCAGCCAGGCGTTCCGGACACGGCGCGTAGCCCTGGCCATGGATCCACCATCGCCCAAGGTTCCTGGCTGCATCTTCTGTGGGATTTTCAGGAAGACAGCACCTTCACAGCCATCTAAGGCCAGAAGGTACCACTAGAGTGATCTGTGTATTCATCGACCATATGTGTGAGTGGGTTACCTGGTTCTGGAGCTTGTGAAGTTTAGGTCCATCGAGTATATACATGCTACTCCCTCCGTTCCATATTAAGTGTCACTGATTCAGTACAACACTTGATTCTAAAGCTGCCCACCTCTGTACTTGTATCTGTGGCTGGTATCCCCAGTTTTATTTTCTGCTTTTTAGTTGTAATTTCCTGGCTGGTTGATGGCTTTGTTAATTCAAAGCCGGGCTCTGTCTCGAGCCTTCGTTCTAAAAAGAAGTTCAACACTTGATATGGAATTGAGGGAGCAGCACTCAGTGATTTTGTATGCAGTTTGGATAAGTTTGAGCATATCTGTTTATTAAGGTGTTATGCATATTTTGCTGATTTCTCTACCACTTGATAGTTTGCTGATGCAACTGTTTTCTTGAGTGACCGCCTCGTCTAGCTTGGGGTACATGATAGAAATTGTGCATCTCTGCTGCAGCACATATCTAAGCCGCTGTGCATGAACATGATGTTTTCATTTGGTTCTGTATCTGGATCGTCTAAAGGTGACTATTTGTAAATGTTGTCCGTGTATTTGTCTTGTTTGGAGGTCACTATATCCGTATGGTGCACATCCATGAGCCAATGTATGAATCGACCTACATTTACGATGTGAGGAGGTATTTCATGAATTTGATTGGTTCTTATTATATCTCATTTTTTTAATCTTTTCCATATGATCAATTAACTGAATTTTCATCTCATAAAATTCAACTGATTTTTTTTTCTGAACTGTCTGCACTTTTTTTCGGCTGGGCAAGCGCTGTGCTGCTTAAGATGGGATTCTAGGTTGAGAATTGTTACCAAAGAGAAGTCGTTGAGAATTTGAGTGATGTGAACACTGATTACGTAGGTAAAGTGGGTCTAATTGTTGATTATGAAGGAGGCAAGGTGATGCCTAGACTGCGAGTAGGTTTAGCGGTTCTGGTGGTTTGCCTAAACAGTGATTGCAATGAGCAATTATGATCCATACCTAAGTACGTACAAATCTGGAGGATGTTTCCCAAGTTCAGAAGTTTGTTATGGATGCTTTAGCAGCCTGCTATAGAGCTATTCTTGTGGCTTGGAGATGCAGAAAAAACGTCAGTATTTGCTTAATTCTTTATTATGACAATCTTGCTATAGTCATGCTGGTGGTTCAAAAATATGGTTCGGTTGGCTAGCGGCTTAACTTGGAAAAATCCTGAAAGTCATGCTGGTAATTCTTGGCCCTAGGCAGATTTGACGTCAATTAATAGAGTATATGTGCCCATAATTGAAGAAAAAGACTGGTATGTGCACTAATAAAGCTTATCCATGAGTGGTATCCGGGTGGACAAGTTGACCTGATGCACTTCACATTTGGTTGGAGTGCTGTGGCTTGTTACGTGTACTCATTTGCTTTCAGCACGAAGCTGTATGGACGTATGGTCATCTCCAGGTTCAAGTTTCTAGTACTACTGAAACTTCAGATAATTCTAGAATTTTATGACAGCCTTTTGGTAATGAGGTCATAGATTGAAAAGGAAAAGAGGGGAGATTCCCAGTGTCTTGTCTTAACAGTTGCTGATTTGCAAGCACTTAGCTGGGACGCCCATATATTAAATGGAAGAAACAAAATTTGAGCAAAGACTAGATGAACGTGCTATGATTGCTTTGCTTTTGTGTAGGTTCCTGTCACTATCCTTTGACCTTCATGCCACCCCTAGAGCTTTCTGGCACTTACTGTCGTCTACATTCTCGGCTAGCTAGTTGCATGAAAAGACAGGCACTGGCTTTACCTCCACCCATCCCAACTTTTCGTTTGTGTAAGTTTTATGTTCCTAAGGCCAACTCCACCGCACGACCCTATCCTATCCGCACCCGTCGTCCGTTTGGGGTAAAACGGACAAACCAGACGGCCCAGTGCGCGGGAGCAAACGGACTTTTGTCCGTTTTGTGTCCGCTTTCGACCCATCCCAGCCCAAGTTTGCGCCGCTTTTGGGGTGAAACGGACACCACGCGGACGCGCGGGCCGTCTGCGCGTGTCCTCCCCTGGCCCGCCCGTTGATGGCACAGGGCGGGCCTTTTTCTATCCGCCCCCCGCCTTCCCTCCGGCCGCACCCCCCTCCACTCTTCCCCTCGCTGCCGCCGCCGCCGCTGCCATTGCAGCCGTGCAGTTCGGACGCGCGCTCGCCCAGGCCCTTCCCCTCGGCGCCGCCGAGCTACCCAACCACGACCACCTGGTTTGCGCACCCGCCGGCCCGATTTGGGGCGGATCCGGTCGGTCTTGAGCTCGCCCGGCTGTTGGAGGCCGGGCCGCGCCATGGACTGGCCGGGCACCTCGCCGGAAGGCCCTGGCAGGGCCGCAAGGCCACATGCAGGCGGTGGCTCCTCCTCTAGCCGCTCGGATCTGCACCGTCGGTGGTCCGCCGGCAGATACACGAATGGCGGTCGGCCGGGCTCGGTGCTTGCCCAAAAGCTCGTCGGCGCATCGTTGCCACTCATTAAGTGCGACCACTGCCCAAGGATGGTCGTGCGCCGCGTGTCTACAACGCCGGAACATCCCGGATGGGTGTTCATGAAGTGCTTAAACGATGGGGTATGTGGTCTTTTTAGCTTCGGTTTGTGCTCTAGATTTGACTAGTTGTGCTAACTTTAAATTTTCTTGTGTAGCATGGATGCAAGTTTTGGTATTGGGAAGAAGAGTACATCGATATATTGATAGAGCGAAATTTAGTACATGTTCGTGCACTTTTAGCTAGCATAGAGGCTGTAGATGAGACAAGTGCACTTGTTGCTAGATTAGAGGCTAGACACGAGACTAGGTGTGAGGAAGCAACATCGACTTCTGGCTTGAAGAAGAAAGGAGGATGCCAGATCAAGCCTCCTCCACAGATCAACAATGAGTGCATCGAGAAGGCCTTAACCCAACTCAAGGGAGCAGTTATGAAAGTTGGGTATCTTCTAAAATGTATTCTTGTGATTCTTGTTTTCTTTGGTCTTGCTTTTCTAGTCAAAATGTGATGATGTATTTTTCATGTACCGAAAATGAATGATGAAAAAAAGTTAAGGACTTGCAAAGAAAATTGTACGCGGACAGGATGCAGCCGGGATGCGTCCGCGCGCTGGGTGCACGGCCACCGCATCCGAGGACACGCCTGGACACGACCCCATCACCCTACCCAAACAGACAGAATCCGGACAAAACGGACGTCCGTTTGGGGTCGCGCGGTGGAGTTGGCCTAACTGTTTTGATTCAATTGCTAGAAAGTGTGTCCATTTAGGTCTCTACTAGCAAAAAGGCCCATGCGTTGCAACGGGAAAAAAATACCACGCGCTCTTAATTTACAAAAAATGGTCTATAATCGAAGAATTTGTAGCTACGGCCCAATCAAAGATGGTCTTAACCTATAAAAGCGCGGTTTAAGATTCTACAAGTGTTCTATTTCAACACGGCTTGCATGTAGATTTAATCCGTATAAAGAAACGGGCAAGTGATCATGTTCGGAATGAGGTGTTGTTACGGGCGAGTAAAGAAAAACGACAAAAACAAACGATGACACATTAGCACACTACCGAGACATGTGTGCATCAATGGCAGTTTTTAGTTTAAGAATCACCAACTTATGGTAACTCTTGAACACTTTTTTCACATGCATATTTCTTAAATACATGAAGAGTTGTTAAAAAGGTTGTTAAAAAGATGCATGATTTTTTAATCATAAAAAGAGATTTTCTTTTGTCTCAAAAAGAATATTTTTGTATGATCTCTTGTGGACGCAGGTACTTGCGCCCCTATTTCATCACTATGTCTTGCCAACATGTCATAGGTATTGGTCCCTGTTTCATCACTATTTATATCTTATCAAACTTGTCTTTTATTTTATTTTTGTCACACATGCCTCCTTTTTTACTTTTTTCATGCTTGTCCTCTCATTTTCCATCTTATATATAGGAGAATAGCGTAACATCTCATCTTTATCGGATCTCCTATGCATTTTATCTTTTATTTCTTTTATAGCGGACATCCCATCTTTATTCTTGTCATGCATGTCCTTATTTATTGGGTCTCTCTAGCAAATTTATCTTCAATTTCATGTACAATCCTGATTTTGCGGAGGTATTCATCCCCAATCTGAATCAGTATCAGTATGAGAAAAAGACGGATAATGAATTGTTGATTGACGTTGCAGCCTAGATAGTATTTTTAAAATTGTTAATAGATAAAATAACATCATATTCAGATTCTACATATTTTTCTAATCAAATTTCATATATAACATGTGAAAGGATCGATATAGTTGACTAGAGGGGGGGTGAATAGGCAACTAACAATTTTTAGCTTTTCTTTACCAACTTAAACTTTGCATCAAAGTAGGTTGTCTAGATATGCAACTAGGTGAGCAACCTATATGATGCAACAACAACAAGCACACAAGCAAGCAAGGGAAATAACACAAATAAGCTTGCACAAATAAAGGCACGAGATAACCAAGAGTGGAGCCAGTGAATACGAGGATGTGTTACCGAATTTCCTTCCTTTTGAGGGGAAGTACTTCTCCGTTGGAGTGGTGTGGAGGCACAATGCTCCCAAGAAGCCACTAGGGCCACCGTATTCTCCTCGCGCCCTCACACAATGCGAGATGGCGTGATTCCACTATTGGTGCCCTTGGAGGCGGCGACCGGACCTTTACAAACAAGGTTAGGGCAATCTCCGTAATTTAATTGGAGGCTCCCAATGACACCACAAAGCTTCACCACAATGGAATATGGCTCCGCGGTGACCTCAACCGTCTAGGGTGCTCAAACACCCAAGTGTAACAAGATCCGCAAGGGATGAGTGGGGTGAATCAAATTTCTCTTGGTGGAAGTGTAGATCGGGGCCTTCTCAACCAATCCCTAGAAAATCAACAAGTTTGATTGGCTAGGGAGACAGATCGGGCGAAAATGGAGCTTGGAGCAACAATGGAGCTTGGGGATGGAAGAGGTAGTCAACTTAGAGAAGAAGACACCCCTTATATAGTGGAGGAACAAATCCAACCGTTATCCACCAACTCAGCCTGCGTAGCACGGTACTACCGCGTTGGGGACGCGGTACTACCGCAAGAGCACACGGTACTACCGAGGGCCCCGCGGTACTACCGCCCGTGCAGCAGAAACCAGAACAGCCCAGATGCAAAGAAGTAGAGGACGGTAGAACCGCTGGCGCGGTACTACCACTCCCCCTTGCGGTACTACCGCAAGGCAGGGATAGTCCAGATTTTGGGAAGGCACGGACATATAAAAATACATCCGTGGCAACTTCCGCTGAGTTGGGATCTATGCAAAAATCCGACACGGTAGTACTGCAAGCCAGGAGCGGTAATACCGCGCAGGGTGCGGATGTAAAAAATTACATCCGCTCCTACTGCCGCGCAAGCTGCTGAGCCTGGCCAGAGCGCACGGTACTACCGTGCCCCTGGCGCGGTACTACCGCATAGGGCGCGGATGTAAAAAATTACATCCGCCCCTACTACCGCAATAGCAACAACGCCTGGCCTGAGGCCATAGTACTACCGCTCCAGGGAAGCGGTACTACTATGGGCACTTGCGGTACTACCGCGCCAGAGGCCGGCACTACCGCAAGGGCCTGCGGTACTACCGCTCCTAGGAGCAGTACTACCGCATGCCCCAGTTCAGCAAACACGACATTTTGCATAGACAAGAAAAGACGGAGGATGCTCCAAAGTGCCAAAGGAAAGGCGGTGCAAAAGGAGTAGACGTGTACGTGATGATTCCACCCAAACCTTTCCAAAGCGGACCCCCTCTTAATAATACGGCTTTCCTACGACTCAAATCCACCGAAAAAGAAACATAGAGAAACGCCGTCTTCAATAGTCTTCGAGGGGCACCAAATCGTCTTGTGCCTAGTGAAGAAATGTCTGAAATACTCAATGCACACGATTAGTCTGCAAAAGCATTGTCATCAATCACCAAAACAACTAAGGGATAAATATGCCCTTACAATCTCCCCCTTTTTGGTGGATTGATGACAATACGGGATTTGCACAAAGGGAGATAACATAGAACATGAGCAAACCCCACATCTCCAAAATATAGACGGGCTCCCCCTAGATGTGTGCTATCTAGATAAGTGCTTTGGACTGCACGGCACACATACTAGGATGAACACTCGCCCTATATTTTATAGACAAGGCATATCTTGCAACAATATGGCTAACGCTAAGCAAGATGATAAATATGAGCATAAGGTAAATAGCACAGGATAACATAAGCTCAATAGGGTACGATAGAGTGCATATGTCTTACACCATATGATAGAAAGGTCTCACAAGCGCAAACCAAACCAAAGCAAACGAGGTTCAACAGAACGAAAGCAAGCAAAACAAACACGACACACGACTCGCAAATCCTACACTCTCTCCCCCTTTGGAATCGAGACGCCAAAAAGGCAGAGAGGACACCTACAACACAAGTGGTGGCTCAAGCGGAGTAATCACTCGCACACTCTCCGTCGGACTTGGCGGCAGGGATGGGCTCCTCCTTAGAATCAGTCCACTTGTACCCTTGTTTTGCCATCCATTCAGCCTCTGGAGTGATGTGCTTCTCTGACCCGCTGGATGCCTCCTCGCCAAACGTCCTCAAGATCCTCTTGTCGCGACAGCGACTCTCCTTGGAAGCAACGTGAGTCCGGTACTGCCCCTTTGCTTGCATGCAGAACAAGGCCTTCATCTTGGCCTTCAGCTTCTTAGCCCATGAGGGCTCAGAAGAGGGAGGAGCATACCCAGCAGAGCTGTCCTCATCTGCGTCCTCCTCCTCAATCTCCTCATCATCAACATCCATCCTAGCAGCCTCAGCCTCAGCACGAGTAGTAGTGTTGGCCCACTAGGTCTTGACACGGAGCTTGATGGGCTAAAGACGAGTCCAGACAGGAGCAAGAAACTCATCACCGGGATACAACTTCTCCCAAGTCTTCGAGATCAACAAAAATAGGTAAGGTCCATAGATGGGTACCTTACGGTTGAACACCGCAAACCGAAGCTCGCACCACATGATATGTGAGACATCAAGTGGTTACGACTGAGAATGGCGCGCCTCCTCACAAATGAGCATCATATCTACAAGATAGGCATGCACCTTGTCCTTGTCACCAATGCGTGGAAAGAGGGAGTTGCGGAAGATGCGATACATGATGTCAAGGAAGGAGTTCAGCACCCACGCCTTCTTGCCACTGGGAAGCAACTTCTCAACATAGTAGGGCTGAAGCTTGTTCTTGTTGGCTGACTTGGAATTGGCATGAGGGCGAACACCAACGGGCGTGTTGAGCCCCTCATCAGGAACATGAAGTAAATCCATGAAGTCCTTCCATGTAGCAGACATCCGCTGTCCATTGGTCATCCAGGTCATCTTCCGTTCCTCATCAGTATGAAAATGGACCGAGGCAAAGAACTGGGCCACTATCTCAGGATCAAAGTCCAGGTGGAAAGAGATCAGATCCTCAATGCCAAACTGCTCCACCAGATCCAATGCCTCACCAAAGTAGGCACGATGCTTATCCTGCCGCATATGGTTCATGTCAATCCAGTGCACATCCACATAGATGTTCTGCTTGGCCTTGATCACATCCAGATAAATGAGATTCTGCTGCTTGGTCCAGAATAGGTCATTCCCTCTGAAGTTGGCACGAGGATTCACATAGGGGTTGATCTTCCTTCGAGTGACAAACTCAGCAAGGGGTATCTCATCCATGCCCGTGGAGGGCTCCTTGTTCTTGGTGGCGGTGGTCTTGGTCCTGCGTTGGGTAGCATTGGAGCCCTCTGGAGCTTCATCTTGGTTGCGCAACCGCTTGGAGCCCGTGTCACGGCTGGGATTGGAATGGCGTGCATGGGCACCGGAGCCACCACCTATGTCACAAAACACAAAAACACGCAAGAGAAGCGAGAAGGATCAATGCAAAGACCACAGCAACACAGGTGAAACAAGTAGAACTCGCACTTGGTAATTGCCACTTAGGAGATTTGACAGCAACGGTAGTACCGCATGGGTGCGCTGTACTAAAATTTTAGTGCTGCTCCTAGCCACGGTAGTACCGTGTTTCGGAGCGGCAGTAAAATTTTAGTGCCGCGCCTCGCGCGGTAGTACCGCTCCGGAGGAGCGGTAGTACCGTACGAGCGGTAGTACCGCACTAGAGATGCGGTAGTACCGCATGGTGTCAGATCCGAATCCTCAACTGGATCTGAGCACACACACGTGACAATGAAGCGGTACTACGGTTGATCAACTCTACCACGGGGCAACATCTCAAGTACAATCTCTACGCATTACTACTCTCCTACATCCTACTCTTGCAAAGATTTGGCCTAAAATCTCAAGAACACCCCAAAAACCTAGAAGCAAAAGAATGAATCAAAGAGAGAGGGATTTGGGGAGAAACCTTGTTCCATGGCAAGAGGAAGTGGTGGGGATCGATCCCACCAGTCGGAATCCGAGGAGAGCGGCCGGAGAAGGAGATCCGGCGAGGGTCTCCGGCGTCGTTCTTGGGCAGGAGAGAGAGAGACGGCGTGGGGAAAAGGAGTTGAATGGGTATGGGGGAGTTGGAACTCCCCCTGCCCGCTCTTGACTGCACGGTAGTACCGCGTGTCATCACGGTAGTACCGCCTGGGCAGAAGAACCGCACCTAGGGAGGTAGTACCGCTTCCCCAGCGGCAGTAAAAAATTACTGCCGTGCTGGGTGTGATAGTACCGTGCGCAGCTCCCGCGGTAGTACCGTGCGCAGCTCCTTCTTTGTGCGTAGAACCAAGAAAATGCACGTTTCGAAAGCAGAGAAGAACAGGGCCTTTGCAAAGCAACCTTCCAGCGAACGGACACACCAAAGAGCTAACCCACAAGACAACACACTCAAGCAAGGCACAAAGAAGGGGAAACAAGAGGCAACAAGGACTAAACACGCAATGCAACCTCTCCAAAGAGAGGGCGGTGGCCGGAGCCACCTATGTTTGAGTCAATTGGTATGGCACCGCGAAGAATTATCCTTGGGCCCATGACCAAAACTCGTCTTTGAAGCACAAGTACCATCAACAATGGCTAATGTGAAAGAGTTGATCAATTTATGCATAATGGGGGGAGGGAGAGTTCATTGAGAGACAACACTCCCCCTATGTCCATGCCTACACCTAAACAAGATAATAAGTTGAGTATGGTGGGGTGTGCAAGGGTTCAAGCAACATTGCTCAAATCAATGATATTTAGCTCATGCCTTAACTCGCGAAATCTTGCTTCATCCAAGGGCTTCGTGAAAATATCTGCAAGGTTATCATGTGTGTTGACATAGTTGAGCTCGATCTCCCCTCGCCTAATGTGATCCCGGATGAAGTGATACTGAATCTCAATATGCTTCGTCTTGAAGTGTTGAACCGGGTTGAGAGAAATCTTGATGGCACTTTCATTGTCACACCAAAAAGGCACTTTGTCACAAATGCCACCGTAATCCTTTAAAGTTTGCCTCATACATAGGAGTTGTGCACAACAACTACCGGCCGCCACATACTCCGCTTCGGTGGACGAGAGAAACACACAACTTTGCTTCTTAGAAGACCAACTTACCAAAGAGCTGAAGGAAATATGCCCCAGAGGCAATAATAAAGTTATTATTTATTTCCTTATTTCATGATAAATGTTTATTATTCCTGCTAGAATTGTATTAACCGGAAACTTGATACATGTGTGAATACATAGACAAATAGAGTGTCACTAGTATGCCTCTACTTGACTAGCTCGTTGAATCAAAGATGGTTAAGTTTCCTAGCCCTAGACATGAGTTGTCATTTAATTAACGGGATCACATCATTAGAGAATGATGTGATTGACTTGACCCATTCCGTTAGCTTAGCACTTGATCGTTTAGTATGTTGCTATTGCTTTCTTCATGACTTATACATGTTCCTATGACTATGAGATTACGCAACTCCCGAATACCGGAGGAACACTTTGTGTGCTACCAAACGTCACAGCGTAACTGGGTCATTATAAATGTGCTCTACATGTGTCTCCTAAGGTACTTGTTGAGTTGGCGTATTTCGAGATTAGGATTTGTCACTCCGATTGTCGGAGAGGTATCTCTGGGCCCACTCGGTAATACACATCACTATAAGCCTTGCAAGCATTGTAACTAATGAGTTAGTTGCGGGATGATGTATTACGGAACGAGTAAAGAGACTTGCCGGTAACGAGATTGAACTAGGTATTGAGATACCGAATATCGAATCTCGGGCAAGTAACATACCGATGACAAAGGTAACAACGTATGTTGTTATGCGGTTTGACCAATAAAGATCTTCGTAGAATATGTAGGAGCCAATATGAGCATCCAGGTTCCGCTATTGGTTATTGACCGGAGACATGTCTCGGTCATGTCTACATAGTTCTCGAACCCGTAGGGTCGGCACGCTTAAAGTTCGGTGACGATTGTATTATGATTTTTTGTGTTTTGATGTACCAAAGGTAGTTCGGAGTCCCAGATATGATCACTGACATGACGAGGAGTCTCGAAATGGTCGAGACGTAAAGATCGATATATTGGACGACTATGTTGGGACACCGGAATGGTTTCGAGGAGTTTCGGACATATACCGGAGTACCGGGGGGTTACCGGAACCCCTCGGGGAGTTTAATGGGCCAAGATGGGCCTTGGTGTAGAAGAGGAGGGGCGGCTAGGGAAGGCCTCGCGCCCCCTCCCCCTCTAGTCCGAATTGGACAAGGAGGGGGGGCGGCGCCCCTCTTTCCTTCCTCCTCTCTCCTTCCCTTCCTTTCCCCCTCCTACTCCAACTAGGAAAAGAGGGAGTCCTACTCCCGGTGGGAGTAGAACTCCTCCTTGGCGCGCCCTCCTCCTGGCCGGCCGCCTCCTCCCCCTGGTCCTTTATATACAGGGGCAGAGGGGCACCTCTAGACACAACAATTGATCTCTTGATCTCTTAGCCGTGTGTGGTGCCCCCTCCACCATATTCCACCTCGATCATATCATACCGGTGCTTAGGCGAAAGCCCTGCATCGGTAGCAACATCATCACCGTCATCACGCCGTCGTGCTGACGGAACTCTCCCGTGAAGCTCTGCTGGATCAGAGTTCGCGGGACGTCATCGAGCTGAACATGTGCTGAACTCGGAGGTGCCGTACGTTCGGTACTTGGATCGGTCGGATCATGAAGACGTACGACTACATCAACCGCGTTGTGCTAACGCTTCCACTTTCGGTCTACGAGGGTACGTGGACACACTTTCCCCTCTCGTTGCTATGCATCACCATGATCCTGTGTGTGCGTAGGAATTTTTTTGAAATTACTGCATTCCCCAACAGTGGCATCCGAGCCAGGTTTATGCGTAGATGTTATATGCACGAGTAGAACAGAAGTGAGTTGTGGGCGATACAAGTCATACTGCTTACCAGCATGTCATACTTTGGTTCGGCGGTATTGTTGGATGAAGCGGCCCGGACCGACATTACGCGTACGCTTACGCGAGACTGGTTCTACCGACGTGCTTTGCACACAGGTGGCTGGCGGGTGTCAGTTTCTCCAACTTTAGTTGAACCGAGTGTGACTACGCCCGGTCCTTGAGAAGGTTAAAATAGCACTAACTTGACGAACTATCGTTGTGGTTTTGATGCGTAGGTAAGAACGGTTCTTCCTCAGCCCGTAGCAGCCACGTAAAACTTGCAACAACAAAGTAGAGGACATCTAACTTGTTTTTGCAGGGCTCGTTGTGATGTGATATGGTCAAGACGTGATGAGATATAAACTGTTGTATGAGATGATCATGTTTTGTTGAAGTTATCGGCAACTGGCAGAAGCCTTATGGTTGTCTCTTTATTGCATAAGATGCAAGCGCCAAATAATTGCTTTACTTTATCGCCATGCGATAGCAATAGTTGCAAGAGCAATAATTAGCGAGACGACCATGTGACGACATGTTGATAGAGATCAAGATGATGGAGATCATGGTGTCATGCCGGTAACGATAGAGATCATGACGGTACTTTGGAGATGGAGATCAAAGGCGCAAGATGATCATGGCCATATCATGTCACATATATTGATTGCATGCAATGTTTATCTTTTATGCATCTTATTTTGCTTAGATCGACTGTAGCATTATAAGATGATCCCTCACTAAATTTCAAGGTATAAGTGTTCTCCCTGAGTATGCACCGTTGCGAAAGTTCTTCGTGCTGAGACACCACGTGATGATCGGGTGTGATAAGCTCTACGTTCAAATACAACGGGTGCAAGACAGTTTTGCACACGCGAAATACTCAGGTTAAAATTGACGAGCCTAGCATATGCAAATGGCCTCGGAACACTGGAGACTGAAAGGTCGAGCGTGAATCATATAGTAGATATGATCAACATAGTGACGTTCACCATTGAAAACTACTCCATCTCACGTGATGATCGGACATGGTTTAGTTGATATGGATCACATGATCACTTAGATGATTAGAGGGATGTCTATCTAAGTGGGAGTTCTTAAGTAATATGATTAATTAAATTTTAATTTATCATGAACTTAGTCCTGGTAGTATTAGCATATCTATGTTGTAGATCAATAGCTCGTGTTTAGCTCCCCTATTTATTTTTGATATGTTCCTAGAGAAAAATAAGTTGAAAGATGTTAGTAGCAAAGATGCCGACTAGCTCCGTGATCTGAGGATTATCCTCATTGCTACACAGAAGTATTATGTCCTTGATGCACCGCTAGGTGACAGAACTATTGCAGGAGCAGATGCAGACGTTTTGAACGTTTTGACAAAAGCTCGGTATGATGACTACTTGATAGTTTAGTGCACCATGCTTTACGGCTTAGAACCGGGACATCAAAAATGTTTTGAACGCCACGGAGCATATAAGATGTTCCAAGAGTTGAAATTGGTATTTCATACTCATGCCCGTGTCGAGAGGTATGAGACCTCTGACATTACTTTGCCTACAAGATGGAGGAGAATAGCTCAACCAGTAAGCATGTGATCAGATTGTCTGAGTACTACAATCACTTGAATCAAGTGGGAGTTAATCTTCCAGATAAGATAGTGATTGACAGAGTTCTCTAGTCACTATCACCAAGTTGCTAGAACTTCGTGATGAACTATAATATGCAAGGGATAACGGAAACGATTCCCAAGCTCTTCGTGATGCTGAAATCGACGAAGGTAGAAATCAAGAAAAGCATCAAGTGTTGATGGTTAACAAGACCGCTAGTTTCAAGAAAAGGGCAAAGGGAAGAAGGGGAACTTCAAGAAGAACGGCAAGCAAGTTGCTGCTCAAGTGAATAAACCCAAGTCTGGACCTAAGCCTGAGACTAAGTGCTTCTACTGCAAAGGGACTGGTCACTGAGCGGAACTGTCCCAAGTATTTGGCGGATAAGAAGGATGGCAAAGTGAACATAGGTATATTTGATATACATGTTATTGATGTGTACTTTACTAGTGTTTATAGCAACCCCGCGGTATTTGATACTAGTTCAGTTGCTAAGAGTAGTAACTCGAAACGGGAGTTGCAGAATGAACAGAAACTAGTTAAGGGTGAAGTGACGATATGTGTTGGAAGCAGTTCCAAGATTGATATGATCATCATCGCACACTCCCTATACTTTCGGGATTAGTGTTGAACCTAAATAAATTTTATTTGGTGTTTGCGTTGAGCATGAATATGATTTGATCATGTTTATTGCAATATAGTTATTCATTTAAATTAGAGAATAATTGTTGTTCTGTTTACATGAATAAAACCTTCTATGGTCATACACCCAATGAAAATGGTTTGTTGGATCTCGATTGTAGTGATACACATATTCATAATATTGAAGCCAAAAGATGCAAAGTAATAATGATAGTGCAACTTATTTGTGGCACTACCGTTTAGGTCATATTGGTGTAAAGCGCATGAAGAAACTGCATGCTGATGGGCTTTTGGAATCACTTGATGCTTGCGAACCATGCCTCATGGGCAAGATGACTAAGACTCCGTTCTCCGGAACAATGGAGCGAGCCACTGACTTGTTGGAAATAATACATACCGATGTATGCGGTTCAATAAGTGTTGAGGCTCACGGCGGGTATCATTGTTTTCTGACCTTCACAGATGATTTGAGCAGATATAGGTATACTACTTGATGAAACATAAGTCTGAAACATTTGAAAAGTTCAAAGAATTTCAGAGTGAAGTGGAAAATCATCGTAACAAGAAAATAAAGTTTCTACGATCTGATCGTAGAGGAGAATATTTGAGTTACGAGTTTGGTCTTCATTTGAAACATTGCGGAATAGTTTCGCAACTCACGCCACCTGGAACACCACAGCGTAATGGTGTGTCCGAACATCATAACCGTACTTTATTAGATATGGTGCAATCTATGATGTCTCTTACCGATTTACCACTATCGTTTTGGGGTTATGCATTAGAGACAGCTGCATTCACGTTAAATAGGGCACCATCTAAATCCGTTGAGACAACACCGTATGAACTATGGATTGGCAAGAAACCAAAGCTGTCGTTTCTTAAAGTTTGGGGTTGCGATGCTTATGTGAAAAAGTTTCATAATTATAAGCTCAAACCCAAATCGGAGAAATGTGTCTTCATAGGATACCCAAAGGAGAAAGTTGGGTACACCTTCTATCACAGATCCGAAGGCAATGCATTCGTTGCTAAGAATGGATCCTTTCTAGAGAAGGAATTTCTCTCAAAAGAAGTGAGTGGGAGGAAAGTAGAACTTGATGAGGTAACTGTACCTGCTCCCTTATTGGAAAGTAGTTCATCACAGAAATCTGTTCATGTGACTCCTACACCAATTAGTGAGGAAGCTAATGATGATGATCATATAACTTCAGATCAAGTTACTACCAAACCTCGTAGGTCAACCAGAGTGAGATCCGCACCAGAGTGGTATGGCAATCCTATTCTGGAGGCCATGTTAGTTGACCATGACGAACCTATGAACTAGGAAGCGATGATGAGCCCAGATTCCGCGAAATGGCTTGAGGCCATGAAATCTGAGATGGGATCCATGTATGAGAACAAAGGGCGGACTTTGGTTGACTTGCCCGATGATCGGCAAGCCATAGAAAATAAATGGATCTTCAAGAGGAAGATGGATGCTGATAGTAGTGTTACTATCTACAAAGCTAGACTTGTCGAAAAAGGTTTTTGACAAAGTTCAAGGTGTTGACTACGATGAGATTTTCTCACTCGTAGCGATGCTTAAGTCTGTCCGAATCATGTTAGCAAATTGCCACATTTTATGAAATCTGGCAAATAGATGTCAAAACTACATTCCTTAATGAATTTCTTAAAGAAGAGTTGTATATGATGCAACCAGAAGGTTTTGTCGATCCTAAAGGTGCTAACAAAATGTGCAAGCTCCAACGATCCATCTATGGACTGGTGCAAGCATCTCGGAGTTGGAATATACGCTTTGATGAGTTGATCAAAGCATATAGTTTTATACAGACTTGCGGTGAAGCCTGTAGTTACAAGAAAGAGAGTGGGAGCACTACAACATTTCTGATAAGTATATGTGAATGACATATTATTGATTGGAAATAATGTAGAATTTTCTGGAAAGCATAAAGGAGTATTTGAAAAGAGTTCTTCAAAGAAAGACCTCGGTGAAGCTGCTAACATATTGAGCATCAAGATCTATAGAGATAGATCAAGACGCTTGATAAGTTTTTTCAATGAGTACATACCTTGACAAATTTTTTGAAGTAGTTCAAAATGGAACAGTCAAAGAAGGAGTTCTTGCCTGTGTTGCAAGGTGTGAAGTTGAGTAAGACTCAAAGCCCGACCACGGCAGAAGATAGAAAGAGAATGAAAGTCATTCCCTATGCCTCAGCCATAGGTTCTATAAAGTATGCCATGCTGTGTACCAGATCTATTGTATACCCTACATTGAGTTTAGCAAGGGAGTACAATAGTGATCTAGGAGTAGATGACTGGACAGCGATCAAAATTATCCTTAGTGGAATAAGGATATGTTTCTCGATTATGGAGGTGACAAAAGGTTCATCGTAAAGGGTTACGTTGATGCAAGTTTTGACACTGATCCAGATGACTCTAAATCTCAATCTGGATACATATTGAAAGTGGGAGAAATTAGCTAGAGTAGATCCATGCAGAGCATTGTTGACATAGAAATTTGCAAAATACATACGGATCTGAATGTGGCAGACCCATTGACTAAACGTCTCTCACAAGCAAAACATGATCACACCTTAGTACTCTTTGGGTGTTAATCACATAGTGATGTGAACTATATTATTGACTCTAGTAAACCCTTTGGGTGTTGGTCACATGACGATGTGAACTATGGGTGTTAATCACATGGTGATGTGAACTATTGGTGTTAAATCACATGGCGATGTGAACTAGATTATTGACTCTAGTGCAAGTGGGAGACTGAAGGAAATATGCCCTAGAGGCAATAATAAAGTTATTATTTATTTCCTTATTTCATGATAAATGTTTATTATTCATGCTAGAATTGTATTAACCGGAAACTTGATACATGTGTGAATACATAGACAAAGAGAGTGTCACTAGTATGCTCTACTTGACTAGCTCGTTGAATCAAAGATGGTTAAGTTTCCTAGCCATAGACATGAGTTGTCATTTGATTAACGGGATCACATCATTAGAGAATGATGTGATTGACTTGACCCATTCCGTTAGCTTAGCACTTGATCGTTTAGTATGTTGCTATTGCTTTCTTCATGACTTATACATGTTCCTATGACTATGAGATTACGCAACTCCCGAATACCGGAGGAACACTCTGTGTGCTACCAAACGTCACAACGTAACTGGGTGATTATAAAGGTGCTCTACAGGTGTCTCCGAAGGTACTTGTTGAGTTGGCGTATTTAGAGATTAGGATTTGTCACTCCGATTGTCAGAGAGGTATCTCTGGGCCCACTCGGTAATACACATCACTATAAGCCTTGCAAGCATTGTAACTAATGAGTTAGTTGTGGGATGATGTATTACGGAATGAGTAAAGAGACTTGCTGGTAACGAGATTGAACTAGGTATTGAGATACCGACGATCGAATCTCGGGCAAGTAACATACCGATGACAAAGGGAACAACGTATGTTGTTATGCGGTTTGACCGATAAAGATCTTCGTAGAATATGTAGGAGCCAATATAAGCATCCAGGTTTCGCTATTGGTTATTGACCGGAGACATGTCTCGGTCATGTCTACATAGTTCTCGAACCCGTAGGGTCCACACGCTTAAAGTTCGGTGAAGATTGTATTATGAGTTTTTGTGTTTTGATGTACCGAAGGTAGTTCGGAGTCCCAGATATGATCACGGACATGACGAGGAGTCTCGAAATGGTCGAGATGTAAAGATCGATATATTGGACGACTATGTTCGGACACCGGAATGGTTTCGGGGAGTTTCGGACATATACCGGAGTACCGGGGGGTTACCGGAACCCCCCGGGGAGTTTAATGGGCCAAGATGGGTCTTAGTGGAGAATAGGAGGGGCGGCTAGGGCAGGCCGCGCACCCCCTCCCCCTCTAGTCCGAATTGGACAAGGAGGGGGGGGGCGGCCCCCTTTCCTTCCTCCTCTTTCCTTCCCTTCCTTTTCCCCTCCTACTCCAACTAGGAAAAGAGGGAGTCCTACTCCCGGTGGGAGTAGGACTCCTCCCTGGCGCGCCCTCCTCCTGGCCGGCCGCCTCCTCCCCCTGGTCCTTTATATACGGGGGCAGAGGGGCACCTCTAGACACAACAATTAATCTCTTCATCTCTTAGCCATGTGCGGTGCCCCCCTCCACCATATTCCACCTCGATCATATCGTAGCGGTGCTTAGGCGAAGCCCTGCATCGGTAGCAACATCATCACCGTCATCATGCCGTCGTGCTGACGGAACTCTCCCATGAAGCTCTGCTAGATCGGAGTTCGCGGGACGTCATCGAGCTGAACGTGTGCTGAACTCAGAGGTGCCGTACGTTCGGTACTTGGATCGGTCGGATCGTGAAGACGTACGACTACATCAACCGCGTTGTGCTAACGCTTCCGCTTTCGGTCTACACGTGGACACACTCTCCCCTCTCGTTGCTATGCATCACCATGATCCTGTGTGTGCATAGGGATTTTTTTGAAATTACTGCGTTCCCCAACAACAGCAACCAAGGAATTGGCACCCTCCGGAAGTGGACTTCCTATCCACTTTGTCTCCCGCCCAATCCGAGTCCGAATATCCTGCAAGCTTGAAGTTTGCTCCTCTTAGGTACCATAAGCCAAAGTTTGGGGTATGAGCCAAATATCGAAAGATTCGTTTGACAGCCACAAAGTGGCTTTCCTTAGGTGCGGCTTGAAACCGTGCACAAATTCCCACACTCAACATGATATCCGGTCTAGATGCACAAAGGTAAAGCAAGGAGCCAATCATGGAGCGATATACCTTTTGATCCACCGCTTTACCATTGGGATCTATGTCAAGTTGGCATTTGACGGGCATTGGAGTGGAAGCCGGCTTGACATCACTTAGCTTGAATCTCTTGAGCATGTCTTGAGTATATTTGGCTTGGTTGATGAAGGTTCCTTCTCTTCTTCGCTTGACTTCGAACCCGAGAAAGAACTTCAATTCTCCCATCAAAGACATCTTGAACTTTGAGGTCATGAGAGCGGCAAATTCCTCATTGAAAGCTTTGTTAGGGGAACCAAAGGTAATAGGGATAATTAGTTTTATGCCCCTAGTTGTGTCCCACACGTCTGTTTTACCCCTAGTTTCAGAAACTCACCTGTTCTGTCCAAGCCACTTTGGGATTCTTTTGTTTTTGCCCTTCCGTCACGGTTCCGCTTGGACAATGTTGTTTGACCATATACGGTGCTCCATTTTGGAGACCAGATGCCCCTGGCTAGGACAAAAACCACTCGGGCCCATCTCACTCTCATCCCCACTCTCCCGTTCCCCACTCTCCTGTTCCCCACTCTCTCCCGTTCCCCACTCTCTCACAAACCCTAGGCGGCGGTGGCGGCGGCGACCGAATCAGCGCCCACTCGATCCACTTCTATTGGCGATGGGGGACGACGTGGACGGCAGCGCTGCCACAGGCGGTGCCTGCGAGCGAAGAGCACGGTCATCTCAGAGAACATCACAGTAAGTTCCCCCATCTCCTCCAGATCTGCTGTCTCTTGCCTCTGTCCCCTAGATCTACTGTTTCTTGGTGGATTTAGGCTAGTCTGTTGCTGTATTTTAATATTATGACATGTTTGCATAGGATGGATCCGGCTAGAGCATTTAATCTCAGTGTTAGAATGGAGACATGCATTTTATCTAGTGCTGGTACAAAAGGAAAAGAACAAGGCTTCACATTTCCATTAGTTGTGGACAACAGTAGCACATTTGATCAGTTAAGGGCAAAAATTTGTGCCAAATATCCATGGGGATTATATGATGCTGTGGAGATAAGGTATTGGGATGCATCCAAAGCTGCTTGGGTTCCTATTCAGTCTGATAGTGAGTTAGGTGTCATGTTTGCTACTAATGCACAAACCATGTCATGCAATCTGGAAATCAATGTTATTCAGAGGCCTAGATCACAAAAAAATTCCAATCCCACTAGTTCAAGGCCCTCTAGTTCTAAAGCATCTGGAAAACTGACTAAAACAAGGGCAACAAGCAGCAGCTGCAAGCCACCTACAACTCCTAGTGCAAATGTTCAGTCAGAGCATTCTTGTAGTAAAACCCAAGCTAAACCTAGCATAGCTGTTGATCCTGTTGTGGAGGAAGCAGAGCCTGATGCAGAACCTTTGTCTGATGAAGAGGATGAGAAACTTTACCCAAGATATACTGAGCACAACATTGAGGAAGATAAAGCAAATGAGTCCTACATTCCTGCTGAATTTTCAGATACAGATGAAGATGAGAACCTAGAGGAAAAGGACAATGCAGAATTTGGAACTGAAGATGAGGACATACCTGTAATGATGTATGATAGAGAAAATCCCTCTATTGAGGAGGGGGTAGTTTTTCCTTCTGCAGTTGAGTGTAGAAATGCAGTTGCAACTTTCTCAATTAAGAGTGAAACGGAGTTCATTATTTTGAAAAGTGACCCAACAAGGTTTACTGTCAAATGTGCCTCTGAGGGATGTAAGTGGAGGCTACATGCCTCTTTAATGAGGAGAAGCACATTATTTCTGGTACTTATGCATTTTCTTCTTTCTGTAGTTTCTATAGTAATTGTGAAACAATTCTGTTGCATTTACTAACTGTTTGTTCTTCTTCTTTTTAGATTAAGGTCAACCCTTACCCTACCAGCAGATGATGGAACAGATGGAGAGGAAGTACATCCACCAGCAGATCCACTACAAGAGCCAACACCATCATCTACAAATGCTAGTGTAGTCAGGTACATCTATATATTTATTTGTTTATGTTTGTTATCATGCACAAAAGATGAAATGTAATATGTTTGAATATGTTTGCACTTGTGACAACCCTAGGAAGAATTACAAGAGGGCAGCAGCTAGAGGAGCTTCTCCAGTTAAGAAGTAGACAACAACACCTCAAGTTCCTGCTGTACTAGCCCCCAACCCAGCAAAGAACACCAGAAGCAGAAGTAGGCTAGCCCCAAATCCAGCTGAGAACACCAGGAGCAAGAAACTGAAGTTCTAGTTCTTGTTGTGCCCCAATATCATTCTGTGTGTCCTATTGAACTACTAGGTGATGAGCTTGTTTGAAGTTGTTGAACTACTGTGTGTTTTTAGTTGTTGAACTACTGCGATGTCATGTTGAACTTGTTTCAAGTTGTGGAATTTGATGCTTCTTCCCTTAATGATATGTGATGCTTGCTTTAATTTGTGGTTGTTCATAATTTGGTCATCTCCCTATTCATGTGCCAACATTACCAAATTGTCGTCGTCGACGACAATTTGGTCATCTACCTAAGTCAGGTAACAATATGAACCAAATTGTCGTCGTCGACGACAATTTGGTCATGTATAGAGGTCATGTAACAATATGAACCAAATTGTCATCGTCAACGACAATTTGGTCATGTACCTAAGTCATCTAACCATATGAACCAAATAGCTTTCATCATCCAACAACAAACTGTATTACATTAAGTTTGGTACATTACTACAAGGGATCCCTTACAACAAACATACTTGATTCACTCACTGCCTTGAAAATGCAACAAGTACAACACATACAATAATTCCAGCAAACAACACTACCCAAACGTTGAGCATCTCATCCCTCTCCTTCAGTTTCTTCTTCAAAGCACGGTTCTTCTTTGTCAGCTCCATATTTTCCCTCTGCAATTTGTGAGACTTGATCCAGCTGCGTTCAAGCTCTACATGTAGATCTTCAAATGCAAGTGCCACACACAGTCGAGGAGGAGGGTCAACCCAAACCACCCACTTGCACTCATCTGGTAACTTGTTACATCAGAAAAGAACAACAGATTTAGAAATTTCACATTAGCAGCAACCAAATCAGAAACAAATTGACAATATTAGATGATTACATCAAGTGGGCATCCTACAAAACACCGTCCAGTGCTAGCCCCTCCCCAAGCCACCCGGCGAGCAGGAACTAGCCCATGACCAGGGCATCGATGCTTGGACCTCGATTCCAAGCCGGAAAATGATTCGTCTGCGTGGTGGTACTCCGAGACAAAGTCCACAATCCCAATCCCATCGATCTAAATCGAAAAAGAGCAAAAAAACAAATCAGAGAAACCCTAGAATAATACTGGGGTCGAATCCTAATGGAGTGCTTTACTTACCTCTGCATCCAAACCAGCCGCGGTCGATGAGCTCGAGGACCCGAAGCTCGTCGTCCGCATCTTCTCCTCCCTTCAGTCCTCTCCCGCGCCTCTCGATCTATTCTTCACCAGCGCCTCTGTCTGATTCCCCAAGTGAGCTCGAGGAGGACAAAGCGGTAAAGGGGCAATGGCAACATGGGCAAACTTGTCCAAAATGGAGCGCCGTATATGGTCAAACGGCGCTGACCAAGCGGAACCGTGACGGAAGGGCAAAAACGAAAGAATCCCAAAGTGGCTTGGACAAAACAGGTGAGTTTCTGAAACTAGGGGTAAAAGAGACGAGTGGGACAAACTAGGGGCATAAAATTAATTCTCCCAAGATAATATCATCAACATAAAGTTGGCACACAAACAACTCCCCTTTGACCTTCTTAGTAAAAAGAGTGGGGTCGATTTTCCCAACTTCAAATCCACGATCTTGTAACAACTCGGTAAGGTGGTCATGCCACACACGTGGGGCTTGTTTAAGGCCATAGAGTGCCTTATCGAGTTGATACACATGATCGGGGAAGTAGGGATCCTCGAACCCGGGGGTTGTTTGACATACACCAACTCATTAATAGGACCATTAAGAAAAGCACTCTTCACATCCATTTGTTGCAACTTAAAGTTATGATGAGAAGCATAAGCAATCAACAAACGAATGGATTCAAGGCGAGCAACGGGAGCAAAGGTTTCACCGTAGTCGATACCCTCGACTTGGGAGTAGCCTTATGCTACCAATCTTGCCTTGTTGTGAACGATGGTCCCATGAGCATCTTGCTTGTTCTTGAATATCCACTTGGTTCCAGTGACATTGTGGTTCCCCGTCGGCCTTGGCACCAACCTCCACACCTTGTTGTACTCGAAGTTGTTGAGCTCTTCATGCATGGCATTGAGCCAATCCGGATCTTCGAGTGCCTCATAGACCTTTTGGGGTTCAACACAAGAGACAAACGCGTGATGTTCACAATAGTTTGCCAATTTTCTACGAGTGCTTACCCCCTTTTGAATGCTTCCAAGCACGTTCTTCATGAGATGACCCTTGGTAGAGAGCTTGGATGCAATCTTGGCGGCACGACGCTCCAATTCCTCCTCCGGGGTGAGTTGAGGAGCGGTCACTTAATCATCTTGAGCGTCATCTTGAGCTTGTTCTCGATCTTGAGCTTGCTCTTGATCTTGAACATGCCAGGAGGAGAGAACTTGACCTTGGGCATCACTTGGTGATTCAACACCATCTTGAGATTGATCTTGCCCTTGGTCTTGTTCATGATGTTGAGGGCCTTCACTTTGTTCTTCGGAAGCGTGTGGGCCTTGGGTTGGTGATGGCTCCACTTGAGTGGAGCATTGTCCTTCTCCTTCGGCCACAAGGGGTTCCTCAATGGGTAGGATAAAACCAACTCCCATTCTTCTTATAGGTTGGGGAGGAATTTCATCACCTACATCACAAGTGCCACTTTGCTACACTTGGGAGCCGTTATTCTCATCAAACTCCACGTTACACGTCTCCTCAATAAGTCCCGTGGATTTATTGAGGACACGGTAAGCATGAGAGTTTGTAGCATAACCAACAAATATGCTCTCTTGAGCTCTAGCCTCAAATTTAGACAAACGAACACCTTTCTTGAGAATGAAACACTTACACCCGAACACCCGAAAGTACTTGAGGTTGGGCTTGTTACCGGTGAGTATCTCATATGGAGTCTTGTTCAAGCCTTTACGGAGATAGAGCCGATTTGATGCATGAAACGCGGTGTTGATGGCTTCAGCCCAAAAGTTGTATGGAGACTTGAACTCTGCCATCATGGTCCTTGCCACATCCATCAACGTCCAGTTCTTCCTCTCCCATACACCATTTTGTTGAGGGGTGTACAGTGCGGAATATTGATGCTTGATCCCCTCATCACTAAGAAACTCATCCAAGGTGTAGTTCTTGAACTCGGTGCCGTTGTCACTTCTTATAGTCAAGATCTTTGCATTGTGTTGACGTTGGGCTTCATTTGCAAAGTCAATGAAGGTTTGGTGGGTCTCGCTCTTCCTCTTGAAGAAGTGTACCCAAGTGTATCTTGAATAATCATCCACAATCACCAAGCAATACTTTCTACCCCCAAGACTATCAAAGGATGGAGGCCCAAAGAGGTCCAAGTGAAGGAGCTCCAAAGGCCTCTTCGAGTAAATGATAGTCGTGGGAGGGTGAGCCTTTTCATGTAGCTTTCCTTCGATACAAGCACTGCAAGGACGATCTTTAGCAAAACTAACATTTGTTAGTCCACGGACATGGTCCCCCTTGAGAATACTTTGCAAAGATCTCATATTGACATGGGCTAAACGGCAATGCCAAAGCCATCCCACGTCAACTTTAGCCATTAGGCATGTCGCGGTCTTAGTGGGTCGCTCCGAAAAGTTAATCACATAGAGACCGTTCTCGACATGCCCAACAAAGGCTACTTTAAGAGTCTTGCTCCACAAGAGGGCCACGGTATCAATATCAAAGAAAGTGGAAAAGCCCATGAGTGCAAGTTGACGAACGGAAAGTAAATTGTATGCAAGGGACTCAACAAGCATGACCTTCTCGATCGTGAGATCATGAGAAATGACAACGTTGCCGAGTCCCAATACCTTAGAAGACGATGCATCACCCTGATACGTCTCCGTCGTATCTACTTTTCCAAACACTTTTGCCCTTGTTTTGGACTCTAACTTGCATGATTTGAATGGAACTAACCCGGACTGATGCTGTTTTCAGCAGAATTGCCATGGTGTTATTTATGTGCAGAAACAAAAGTTCTCGGAATGACCTGAAACTTCACGGAGATTATTTTTTGAAATAATAAAAAATACTGGCAAAAGAATCAAGGCCAGGGGGCCCACACCCTTTCCACGAGGGCGGGGGGCGCGCCCCCTGCCTCGTGGGCCCCCTGGAGCTCCACCGACCTCAACTCCAACTCCATATATTCGTGTTTAGGGAGAGAAAAATCAGAGAGAAAGATTCATCGCGTTTTACGATACGGAGCCGCCGCCAAGCCCTAAACTCTTTCGCGAGGGCTGATCTGGAGTCCGTTCGGGCCTCCGGAGAGGGGAATCCGTCGCCATCGTCATCATCAACCATCCTCCATCACCAATTTCATGATGCTCACCACCGTGCGTGAGTAATTCCATCGTAGGCTTGCTGGACGGTGATGGGTTGGATGAGATTTATCATGTAATCGAGTTATTTTTGTTAGGGTTTGATCCGAGTATCCACTATGTTCTGAGATTGATGTTGCTATGACTTTGCTATGCTTAATGCTTGTCACTAGGGCCCGAGTGCCATGATTTCAGATCTGAACCTATTATGTTTTCATGAATATATATGTGTTCTTGATCCTATCTTGCAAGTCTATAGTCACCTACTATTTTTATGATCCGGCAACCCCGAAGTGACAATAATCGGGACCACTCCCGGTGATGACCATAGTTTGAGGAGTTCATGTATTCACTATGTGTTAATGCTTTGGTCTGGTACTCTATTAAAAGGAGGCCTTAATATCCCTTAGTTTCCATTAGGACCCCGCTGCCACGGGAGGGTAGGACAAAAGATGTCATGTAAGTTCTTTTCCATAAGCACGTATGACTATATTCGGAGTACATGCCTTTACATTGATAAATTGGAGCTAGTTCTGTGTCACCCTATGTTATGATTGTTACATGATGAACCGCATCCGGCATAATTCTCCATCACCGATCCAATGCCTACGAGCTTTTCACATATTGTTCTTCGCTTATTTACTTTTCCGTTGCTACTGTTACAATCACTACAAAACCCAAAAATATTACTTTGCTACCATTACCGTTACTTCCATATTACTTTGCTACTAAATAATTTGCTGCAGATACTAAGTTATCCAGGTGTGGTTGAATTGACAACTCAACTGCTAATACTTGAGAATATTCTTTGGCTCCCCTTGTGTCGAATCAATAAATTTGGGTTGAATACTCTACCCTCGAAAACTGTTGCGATCCCCTATACTTGTGGGTTATCAAGACTATTTTCTGGCGCCGTTGCCGGGGAGCATAGCTCTATTCTTTGAGTCACTTTGGATTTATATCTGCTGGTCACTATGAAGAACCTGAAAGACGCGAAAACAAAATTTTATCCCTCAACTACGAGGGGAGGTAAGGAACTGCCATCTAGCTCAACACTTGATTCACCTTCTGTTTTGAGTAAGCTTGCGACACCTAAACCTGCTTCTGCTATTAATTCTGATATGTCGCATGTTATTGATGATGCCACTTCTGCTATGCATGATACTTACGATGAAACTACTTCTATGCTTGATACTACTGTGCCACTTGGTGAATTTCTTGATGAAAAACTTGCTAGGGCTAGAGAGAATGAAATTATTGAAACTGATAATATTGATGAAAGTGATGATGAAGACTCTCCCCCTAAATATGAATTGCTGTTGTGCCTGAGGGCTATGTTATGGATGAAGAAACTGCTAGAGACTTTCTTGCTTGCAATGATAGAAGTGATCTTAAGAAATTATTAGCTAAGCTTAAACAAAAAACTTTGAATGCTAGAATGAAATATGATCCTGCTTATGCTACTTCACCTATCTTTGTTACTGATAAGGATTATGAATTCTCTGTTGATCCTGATATAATTACTTTGGTTGAATCTGATCCTTTCTATGGCTATGAATCTGAAACTGTTGTGGCACATCTTACTAAATTAAATGATACAGCCACCCTGTTCACTAATGATGAGAAATCTCGCTACTATTATATCCTTAAGATATTCCCTTTCTCATTAAAGGGTGATGCTAAGATATGGTTTAATTCTCTTGATCCTGGTTGTGTGCGTAGTCCCCAGGATATGATTTATTACTTCTCTGCTAATATTTCCCTGCTCATAACAAACAAGCTGCCTTAAGGGATATATATAATTTTGTGCAAATTGAAGAAGAGAGTCTCCCACAAGCTTGGGGGAGGCTTCTCCAATTACTTGATGCTTTGCCTGATCATCCTCTCAAGAAAAATGAAATACTTGATATCTTTTATAATGGACTAACTCATGCTTCCAGAGACCGCCTGCATAGTTGTGCTGGTTCTGTTTTCAGGGAAAGAACACCGGATGAAGCTGAAATTCTATTGAATAATATGTTGAGAAATGAAAATAATTGGACACTTCCTGAACCAACTCCTAAGCCAACTCCGAAGAAGAGGGGTGTTCTGTTTCTCAATCCTGAAGATATGCAAGAGGCAAAGAAATCTATGAAAGACAAGGGTATTAAAGCTGAAGATGTTAAGAATTTACCTCCTATTGAAGAAATACATGGTCTTAATTTACCGCCTATTGAAGAAATATATGGACTTAATTCATCTCCTATTGAAGAAACACATGGTCTTGATAACCCGACACAGGTAGTAAAGGTAAATTCTCTCTATAGATATGATAAAGCTGAAATCCCTCCTACTAAGTTTGCTAGCCAATGTTTGGATGAGTTTGATAATTTTATGGTTAAGCAAAAAGACTATAATGATTATTTTGGTAGACAATTGAAACAAAATGCTTATATGATTGAACACTTGGGTGATTATATGTCTAGAGTTAAAGGTGAACTTAAACTCATTAGTAAATATGCTTCTATGGTTACCACTCAAGTAGAACAAGTACTTAAAGCTCAAAATGATTTGCTCAATGAATTGAATAATAAGAATAATGACTATGCTGTTAGAGTGGCTACTAGAACTGGTAAAATGACTCAGGAACCTTTGTATCCTGAAGGCCATCCTAAGAGAATTGAGCAAGATTCTCAGAGAAATAATGTAGATGCACCTAGTCCTTCTAAAAAGAATAAAAAGAAAAATGATAGGACTTTGCATGCTTCTAGTGAACCTGTTGCTGAAATACCTGAGAATACAAATGATATTTCTATTTCTGATGCTGAAACACAATCTGGTAATGAACATGAATCTAGTGATAATGTTAATGATGATGCTCATGACCTAGCAATCATAATGATGTAGAAATTGAACCTGCTGTTGATCTTGATAACCCACAATCAAAGAATCAATGTTATGATAAGAGAGACTTTGTTGCTAGGAAGCACGGTAAAGAAAGAGAACCATGGGTTCAGAAACCCATGCCTTTTCCTCCTAAACCATCCGAGAGAAAGGATGATGAGGATTTTGAGCGCTTTGCTGAAATGATTAGACCTATCTTTTTGCATATGCGATTAACTGATATGCTCAAAATGAATCCTTATGCCAAGTATATGAAAGAAATTGTTACTAATAAAAGAAAGATACCAGAAGCTAAAATTTCCACCATGCTTGCTAATTATACTTTTAAGGGTAGAATACCTAAGAAACTAGGAGATCCAGGAGTACCAACTATACCATGCTCCATTAAAAGAAACTATGTTAAAACTGCTTTGTGTGATCTTGGGGCCGGTGTTAGTGTTATGCCTCTCTCTTTATATCGTAGACTTGATTTGAATAAGTTGACACCTACAGAAATATCTTTGCAAATGGCTGATAAATCAACTGCTATACCGGTCGGTATTTGTGAGGATGTGCCTGTTGTGGTTGCAAACGTTACTATTTTAACGGACTTTGTTATTCTTGATATTCCCGAGGACGATAGTATGTCTATTATTCTTGGAAGACCCTTTTTGAATACTGCAGGGGCTGTTATTGCAACAAAGGCAATGTCACTTTTCATGTTAATGGCAATGAGCATACGGTACACTTTCCGAGGAAACAACCTCAAGTCCACATTATCAATTCTATTGGAAAAATTCCATCGATTATTATTGGAGGTTTTGAATTTCCTCTTCCTACTGTCAAAAAGAGATATGATATTCTTATTATTGGGGATGTGCATATCCCCGTTGAGGTAACATAGTGTTATTCGAAATTTCTCCGGTTCCATGTTATTCGGAATGAGTTTATAAACAAGACTTGATCAACCTTGTTAGTGGATTCCTTTTGATGAGGATGAGATGGATGAAGTTAGAAAGCACAATCTTCTGTACCCTCTCTCTACTTTCTGTTATTTAGTTGAAATAAAGTAAAAATAGTATTTTTTTTGTCTGTTTTCTGAATTATCCGTGCAATATAAAAATACCCCAAAAATAAAAGTTCTCCAAATGCCCTGAAATTGAAATATGATTTTTCTGGAATATTTGAGAATATCTGGCACTGAGAACACAGCAGGGGGAGCAAGCGCCTGGGCACGAGGGTCCAGGGCGCGCCCCCCTGCCTCGTGGGCCCATGGTGGCTCCCCTCCACTTATTCCTGCACCCACACACTCCTCCTTCCTCCCAAAAAAATCACCAACCAGCTCAAGCACGAGTTCTAGCTCATTTTGCTGCGATTTTCGATCTCCTTGCTCAAAGCACCTCTCACAAAACTGCTTTGGGGGATTGTTCCTTGGTATGTGACTCCTCCATTGGTCCAATTAGTTTTTGTTCTAGTGCTTTATACATTGCAAATTTTTACTGCCTAGGTGACCATGTTCTTGAGCTTGCATGTCAAATTTATATGGTTTCAAGTAGTTCTAATGCATGATATAGGCTCTAGGCACTTGTAGGAGTAGTTGCTATCAATTTTGTTGAGCTTGGTTCACTTTTATTTGGAGTTACTAAAAATTTCAGAAATTTTTCAGAGGAAGAAATATGTTTAGGAAAATGTACCAAGGTGGTCCTTCAAGGAAGCAAGGACCCAGGCTTGCAATCGCGATGCTGATGATGAACCACCAAGGGACGCTCCAGTGCGGGCTTGTGAATGGCCTTCTGAGGACTTCATGGATCAAGCAGGAATCAAGGAAGAATTTAACGCATATATGTGTAACGCCGATCTTGTGAGCTTCGAGGCAGACAAGTGCCGTCAGTACCACTATCTCACTAGTTCCTTTGTGAGGAGGTTTGAATTTTCATCTTCACGCAATTCTCAAACTGTCCTGTTTGATCTTTATGAAAATTCTTATACTATGGACTTAGAGGATTTTACCACTGCTTGCAAACTTCCACAATGGGGTAGTACTAGTGAACCTCGCAAATCTGAATTTAGAGATTTTCTTGCTAGTATAACTGTGGGGGAATCTAGAGACATAGCACAAGCTACCATAGGGAGCATTCATTTTCCTGCTATACACTATTTTGCTCTCTTCATAGGTAGGTGCATAAATGGTAAGGATGAAGCATGTCATGTGTGTCCCTGACCTCAGTGTTCTCAGGAGTGCTGTGTTAGGGGATAAACATTATAATTTGGGAGCCATTGTTGCACGTAGGTTGCATAATAATAGATTTAATGGAGATTTCTTTGGTGGAATTTATGCAACCCGTTTAGCTAATTTTCTTGGTGTAACCATACGTGAGGATGATATTGAGTTGCCTTCTGCTTACTTAGATTATGAGGCTATGGTTCGTCATCGTTTTGTTGAGAGGAACGATCAGTTCCTCCAGTACCGACTAATCTTTGACAGACGCCGCACCTATCACGTCGCTCTTCCTGCTTCTACCTTCTTTGACTTTCAGGCAAAGGGGAGATATTACATAACCAGGGAGGAGGCGACCGAGTACGAGAGGAGGGCTGAGATAGCTCGCCTCCAAGCTGCAACCCACAATGCAATGACTGCTGCATCTCAGTACGACCCCAACTACAACTTTGGATATCCGCCAGGCCATCCGTGGCAATAGACCAACTTAGGCCAAAAGCCTAAGCTTGGGGGAGTACGTATCTCTCACCGACATTACATTCATGTTTACACACTCATTGCTAGATGTCGGTGCTCATACTTTTTCACTGTAGTATCCATGCTAGTTTATTTTCCATTTTATGCTTTCTTCTTGTGTGTTTGAAAAACCTTAAGAAAAACAAAAAAAATTATTTGTAGCTTTTAGCTAGTTTACTTTCCATGCTGAAGTAGTAATAATTAAAAGAAAACCCAAAAAGATTTCCCGTTCTTATTTTGCTAGTTGGGAGCTTTCCCGTGTAAATAGTTTTATTTCTTTTCTTTTCTTTGGGGATCGATAGGAGATGATCATAATGAAATTGTTGAAGTGGCTCTTGTATGCATTATTGTTGATTCAACCAAGAGCCCATATTGCCTTGTCTTCTCCTATTTATTGAATGCTCGCAGATTCCAGCTTAGTCCAATGCACGTGCACTATTATTATTATTCACATCGTTCGGTCGTGCAAGTGAAAGGCAATTATGACGATATATGATGGACTGATTGAGATGGGAGAAGCTGGTATGAACTCGACCTCTCTTGTTTTTGTAAATATGATTAGTTCATCGTTCCTGATTCAGCCTATTATGAATAAACATATTTGCAATGACAATTAGAGATTATAGTTGCTTATGCCATGCTTAATTAGCTAGGAGTTTATAATGGTTTACCTTGCGTGCCAACATGCTATTAAAATGGTTGTCATGTGGTATAGTAGGGTGGTATCCTCCTTTGAATGATTCAAGTGACTTGACTTGGCACATGTTCACGCATGTAGTTGAAACAAATCAACATAGCCTTCACGATATTTATGTTCATGGTGGATTATATCCTACTCATGCTTGCACTCAATGTTTATTAATTTTAATGCATGTTCATGACTGTTGTCGCTCTCTAGTTGGTCGCTTCCCTGTCTTTTGCTAGCCTTCACTTGTACTAAGCGGGAATACTGCTTGTGCGTCCAATCCCTTAAACCCCAAAGTTATGCCATATGAGTCCACTATACCTTCCTATATGCGGTATCTACCTGCCGTTCCAAGTAAATTTGTATGTGCCAAACCCCAAACCTTCAAATGAAATTCTGTTTTGTATGATTGAATAGCTCATGTATCAACTAGGGTTGTCCGTATCTTCCATGTTAGGCGGGTTATTCTCAAGAGGAGTGGACTCCGCTCCTCACTCACGAGAAAATGGCTGGTCACTGGGATGCCCAGTCCCATGCTTTATGCAAATCAAATCAAAACAATTGCAAACAAAACTCCCCCGGGACTCTTGTTAGTTGGAGGCGCTCGTTGTTTCGAGCAAGCCATGGACTGATGCTTGTTGGTGGAGGGGGAGTATAAACTTTACCATTCTGTTTGGGAACCGCCTATAATGTGTGTAGCATGGAAGATATCGCCATCTCTTGGTTGTTATGTTGACATTGAAAGTATGCCGCTCAAAATATTATTTATCTCTGCTTTAAAATCAAGCTCTGGCACCTCTACAAATCCCTGCTTCCCTCTGCGAAGGGCCTATCTATTTACTTTTAGGTCGAGTCATCACCCTCTTATTAAAAAGCACCAGCTGGAGAGCACTACTGTCATTTGCATCCATTAATATTAATTTATATTGGGTATGACTAATACTGGATCTCTTTTACCATGAATTACAATGTTTAGTCAGTCCTTGATCTTTAAAGGTGCTCTGCATTTATGTTTTGCAGTCTCAGAAAGAGCTAGCAAGATACCATCTTGTTATATCATATCATGATTGTTTTGAGAAAATGTTGTCATCCGAGATTTATTATTATTGCTCGCTAGTTGATTATGCCATTGACATGAGTAAACTTGAGACCTAAGTGTTATTGTGAATATGGTTAGTCATAATCTTTGCTGAAAAATTGAATGCTGGCTTTACATATTTACAACAACAAGAGCAAACCGAGTTTGTAAAAGTTTTTCTTTATCACTTTCAGTTTATCAACTGAATTGCTTGAGTACAAGCAAAGGTTTAAGCTTGGGGGAGTTGATACGTCTCCGTCGTATCTACTTTTCCAAACACTTTTGTCCTTGTTTTGGACTCTAACTTGCATGATTTGAATGGAACTAACCCGGACTGACGCTGTTTTCAGCAGAATTGCCATGGTGTTATTTATGTGCAGAAACAAAAGTTCTCGGAATGACCTGAAACTTCACGGAGATTATTTTTGGAAATAATAAAAAATACTGGCGAAAGAATGAAGGCCAGGGGACCCACACCCTTTCCATGAGGGTGGGGGCGCGCCTACCCCCCTGGGCGCGCCCCCTGCCTCGTGGGCCCCTGGAGCTCCACCGATCTCAACTCCAACTCCATATATTCGTGTTCGGGGAGAAAAAAATCAGAGAGAAAGATTCATCGCATTTTACAATACGGAGCCGCCGCCAAGCCCTAAACTCTCTCGAGAGGGCTGATCTGGAGTCCGTTCGGGGCTCCGGAGAGGGGAATCCGTCGCCATCGTCATCATCAACCATCCTCCATCACCAATTTCATGATGCTCACCACCGCGCGTGAGTAATTACATCGTAGGCTTGCTGGACAGTGATGGGTTGGATGATATTTATCATGTAATCGAGTTAGTTTTGTTAGGGTTTGATCCCTAGTGTCCACTATGTTCTGAGATTGATGTTGCTATGACTTTGCTATGCTTAATGCTTGTCACTAGTGGCCGAGTGCCATGATTTCAGATCTGAACCTATTATGTTTTCATGAATATATATGTGTTCTTGATCCTATCTTGCAAGTCTATAGTCACCTACTATGTGTTATGATCCGGCAACCCCGAAGTGACAATAATCGGGACCACTCCCGGTGATGACCATAGTTTGAGGAGTTCATGTATTCACTATGTGTTAATGCTTTGGTCTGGTACTCTATTAAAAGGAGGCCTTAATATCCCTTAGTTTCCATTAGGACCCCGCTGCCACGGGAGGGTAGGACAAAAGATGTCATGCAAGTTCTTTTCCATAAGCACGTATGACTATATTCGGAATACATGCCTACATTACATTGATGAATTGGAGCTAGTTCTGTGTCACCCTATGCTATGATTGTTACATGATCCAATGCCTACGAGCTTTTCTGAAAGTGCTAGTTATCGACTAGAGGGGGGGTGAATAGGCGATTTTTATGAAAGTCTTCAAAACATGAGAGTTTCGAAGACAAACAATAGAAATGAACCTATTGATATGCAGCGGAAGGTAGACTACACTAAGCAAGCCATAGTCAAGTATTCAATGAAGTGAAAGCACGAAGACTAATAGCAGCTATGTAGTAAAGATCAGGATGGAATATAGTATGAAGCCAAACAACAATAGTAGTCACACAGTGAAGTCAAACAGGTGATGCACACAGGCAATGACTTCACGACGACAAACTGTAAATAAAGAGAGGGAGACGATAGAACCAGTCGCTTGGCGAGACAAAGATTTGTTGGACCAGTTCCAGTTGCTGTGACAACTGTACGTCTGGTTAGGGAGGCTGAGATTTAACTCAGAAGACCGTGTCTTCACCTTATTCCCCTTGAGCTAAGGACACCCAGTCCTCGCCCAATCACTCTGGTAAGTCTTCAAGGTAGACTTCCAAACCTTCACAGACTTCGTTCACCGGCGATCCACAATGACTCTTGGATGCTCAGAACGCGACGCCTAACCGGCTGGAGGATTCACAGTCCTCAAGTGTAACAAGTCTTCAGGTCACGCGGACAGAAAGACTTCAGTGATGCCTAACACTCTTTGGCTCTGGGTCTTTGGGATTTGTCCTCGCAAGGATTTCTCTCTCTCAAAAGCTTCGGTGGTGGGTTGCTCTCAAACGACAAAAGCCGTGCACTAACTCTGAGCAGCCACCAATTTATGGTGTAGGGGGGTGGTCTATTTATAGCCACTAGGCAACCCGACCTGATTTGTCCGAAATGACCCTGGGTCACTAAGGAACTGACACGTGTCCCAACGGTCAGATTTCAAACACACGCGGCAGCTTGACTTGGGCTACAAGTAAAGCTTACTCATCCAGCTCTGGATAAGATTTTCTCTCATTGTCTTCGCTCGAAGACATAGGATTTTGGTTGAGCATCACTTCAGTCACTCTGACTTTGTTCACCGGGACCCCACTTAACAGTACGGTGGTTCCTATGACTCAACACAGAAGAAAAGGAAACAACGAAACAACTAAGACTTCGCGCTCCATAGTCTTCACACGATATCTTCTCTAGTCATAGTCTTCAATGTGAATATCTTCACATACCACCTGTCAGAGTAAATAGCCACGGGTAGCCTAACCGACTGCCCTGGCTCTTCTAAAAATTATTAGGCCATTTGGGCCTTCAAGTATTTCAAGCATTGGGCCTCCTTCCCCGGCCGGCTACCTCTGAAGCCGACTCTCAGAAGGCGACCCAGCCTCAGCAACCTCCCCTCAAGATAACCATGGGATGACCGACTCCAGGAAGCCGGCCATAGAGGATGCCGACTTCCCTGAGCCGGCCATGAAGAGCGCCGACTCCCCCGAGCCGGCCACGAAGGGCGCCGACTCCAAGAAGCCGGCCAAGACCGCACCCACTAAAACTACACCCACATAACGGTGACAAGACGGGGTGTGGCCACAGTGCGGTCCACTACCCCCGAAGCCCGAGGCAGGCATGGTCACAGGACGCCGTACGGGACGGCCATCTCCCGTCCGGCTCGGCACTGTAGCCATGCTGGCCTCAACGTCACTCACGACAGACGCTAGTACGGCCCATGGGCGGCGGGCCCCTTCAGCCAGAGAGAGGCGCGAAGGCGGCCCGGCCTCCCCCAGTCGGCCAAGGGCGTAGCCGGCCCCCAGAAGCCGGCTACCCCCTCCCTCGAAGCATGTGCCACATTAAGGAGACAAGACGAGGTAAGGCTACAGTGAGAGCCCTCGAGGCGGCACACTGTAGCCACGCTTACCTCGACGGAGCCCTCGTCATCAGGGGCGAGGCTACAGTAAGCAGCCACCGACAAGACCCTAGGCGGTGGGGCCGGCCTGTCGACCAAGAGGCCGGCAGCCGGCAAGACCCACCAGTCGGCGGGCCCCAACGGCCGGTGGAGAAGCCGGCGAGCGTAGACACTGACGGCTGGGACCAGCGCCCAGCCGGATTACAATTGTACCCCCGGGGGGTAGGCCTATATAAACCCCCCGGGGCACCCATGCAAAGGGTTGGCTTCTTAGAGTTACACACACACCATAGAGAGAGGGAAGCAAGAGCTAGCCTTGTTCTTCTTCTCCCTTGAACCCAACAGCTCTTGGAGCAATTGTAGCTACTCTTTCTAATGTAGTGATCATGCGGAGACCCCGCAGAGCAGGACTAGGGGTGTTATCTCCACGGAGAGCCCCGAACCTGGGTAAGATTCTCCGGCGTGCATGTCTTCGCCTCATCCTGTTTCCAGGCACCGGCGACGTCTTACTGGCACCCACTATGATAAGCCACCCGTTGGCATATGTCGCACCTACCACCCGCATTTGGTGCCCACCGTGGGGCCAGGTGCACCGTCGTCCGGAGACCTATTCTGGACGGGAACCCTCTTCCTCCCCCGCGAGCGCACCGTCGTCCCGATGGCGTTTGCCTCGACGCGCTGCAAGGCGTCGACGACGCCTGCGCGGCGAGCTGCCTCGCCGATCTGCTTGGCGAGGCTCGCATCTCCGATGAGCCCGCGTCCGACGCGGGCACGGACTACCCCGAGAGCCGCCTCGTCAGCCTCCTCGACCAGCTTCACGTCTCTAGCGAGCCTGCTGTAGATGTGGAGTCGGTCGGCTCCACCGACCCGATGCTCGTCGACTCCGACACGGCATCACTCGACGCCTACCCCTCCGACGTGGTGGTCTTCGACGATCCTCTCCCTCGAGCCGACAGTGGCAGCAGCGCTGTCACCGAAGTGTTGGTCATCATCCACGTCGAGAACTCGGGCGAGAACGCCCACGACGCCCTGCAAGCGGCGATGCATGACCTCCCCGTCCCCATCCCGGCCGACGCCGACGCCGAGACCCTGGAGGCACGTCGCCTTGCCCTTGTCGCGGAAGGCCAGAAGATAGCCTCCATGAGACGCCTCACCGAGGCCCACCAGCGCGAAGTCGACCGCGCCGCCTTTGGTACGCCGCCGCCTAGCAGTCCGAGCCGAGCCGGCTTCGTCCAGAAGCGCGGCGCGGCTATCGCCAGCATGCTGGGGGCAGATCGCCCCGTCTACGCCACCCCGCTCGAGAATCTGCGAGCCGCTCAGGCGGCCGCTGAAGAGTTAAATGGGCTGGGAGCCGACGAGCTCCCCTACATGACAAGACGGATCCAGCAACTGATCGACGCGGCTGCAGAACGGCACGAAGCCGACGCCCGCGCCGATAGTCATCCCCCGCGCCGGGAGCATGCCGCGACATCCCGCTCGCCGACTGCGAGCGGCGCCTGCCAGAAGAAAGACAAGGAGCCGGCTGCTAGCCGCAGCCGGACTCGCATCACCATCGAGCGCGACGCGGAAGGCCGCCCTCGAGCGGTGGAGCGCCAAGGAAATCTGCCTCCTCCCCCGCCTCGAAGAGAAAGACGTCTCACCCCGCCGCCTGTCACGCACCCGACTCTTGGTGACCGACTAGGCCGCCGAGAAGGAGTCGGCGAGAACGACGCTCGCCACCGGATCGACCGCCTTGCTCGATCCCTGGCGTTGAAGAAGAAGACGATGTCGGCCCGCCGTGCTTTGGCCCCCGCATCCGCGACGAGCCCTTCCCCAAAGGGTTCTCGCTCCCAAGAGACACGCCCAAGTACAACGGCTCAGTGAAGCCGGAAGATTGGCTCATCGACTCCGCTGCTGTCAGCATAGCCAATGGCAATCGGCGTGTAGCCGTGAAGTACGTCCCCCTCACGCTGCAAGGCACGGCGCGCACCTGGCTCAACAGCCTCAAGCCCTACAGCATCAACAGCTGGCTGGACCTCACGGAAGTCTTCGTCCGCAACTTCACCAGCACGTACAAGCGGCCCCCCAAGCCTCGCCAGCTCTCTCTGTGCGTCAAAGGGCCCAATGAGTCGACTCGCGACTACCTCACGCGGTGGGCCGAGCTCCGCAACTCCTGCAAGGGGGTGCACGAGGTTCAGGCCATCGAGTACTTCACCGCCGGATGCCGAGAGGGCACCCTCCTCAAGCACCGACTCCTCTGCGACGAGCCGGCTACCCTCGACGAACTCCTGATCATCGCCGACAAGTACGCCACGGCCGAATCCTCGATGAAGACCGAGCTTCGAGTAGACGCCTCCGGAAAGGTGATTACTCCAGCTCCCAAGACGCCGGCTAGCGACCCCAATCGGCGCCCCTACCAGAACGATCACAAGCGCAAGGCCCCCATGCCGACTTCCACCAGTCGGCAGGTGGCCACAGTTGAAGATGAGCAGCCCAAAGAGCGGCCCGCTCCCAAGAAGAAGGGTGGTAGGCCGGCTTGGCAGCCGGCTTTCTCTTACGAGCAGACTCTCGACGCCCCCTGCAAGTTCCACAGCGGCGTGAAGCCGTCCAACCACACGACCCGAAAATGCCACTGGCTCACACGAATCTCCAAGGGCGAAGGGTTGGTGCCGCCTCCGCCTCCCGGCCCGCCGCCTCCAGCCCCCCAGCAGCCGGCGGCTCGGCCGGCAGTCGGAGCCATCCAAGATGAGTTCCCTGAAGAGCACGCCGCCTACGTCGTCTTCACCAGCCAAGCCGACGACAAGCGCAGTCGGCGCCGTCAGCATCAAGAGGTCAACGCAGTCGCCTCTAGTGCCCCCGAGTTCATGCACTGGTCAGAGAAGCCAATCAGCTGGAGCCAGGCCGACCACCCAGAGGTGATGCCATCCCCTGGCTCCTATGCACTGGTCCTAGATGTCACCCTCGCGACAGAGAGGCGAGCTGCCCGATTCTCCCGCGTCCTGATAGATGGCGGAAGCAGTATCAATATACTGTACCGCGATACCATGGAGAAACTGAACATCAAGGCGAAGCAGCTTATGCCAAGCCGAACCGTGTTCCATGGTATCGTCCCCGGCTTGTCTTGCTCCCCAATCGGCAAGATTAAGATGGATGTTCTCTTCGGAGACAAAGATCATTTTCGCCGAGAAGCGATCTGGTTTGAAGTAGTGGATCTGGAGAGCCCCTACCATGCTTTGCTTGGCCGACCTGCTCTGGCCAAGTTCATGGCTGTGCCCCACTACGCCTACCTGAAGATGAAGATGCCGAGCTCGAAGGGGATCATCACGGTAGCCGGCGATTACAAGAAGTCCATCGAGTGTGCCATGGCCAGTAGCCGACTGGCCGAGTCCCTCGTGGTGGCAGAAGAGAAGAAGATGCTGGAGCGGGTTGTGGCCATGGCCAGCAAGCAGCCGGCCCTGTCCCCCAACCCCAAAGATTGTGATGCGCAGGGCTCCTTCCAGCCTGCCAAAGAGACGAAGAAGATACCTCTGGACCCGGAGAATCCGGAGAGGTTTGCCGTCATTGGGGCGAACTTGGATAGTAAATAGGAAGGCGAGCTCGTCGACTTCCTCCGTGAGAATCGAGACATTTTTGCATGGTCCCCAAAGGACATGCCGGGTGTCCCGAAGGATTTCGCCGAGCACAAACTACATGTCCGAGCTGACGCGAAGCCGATCAAGCAGCCCCTCCGCCGACTGTCAGAAGAGAAGCGAAGAATCGTAGGAGAAGAGATAGCCCGGCTCCTTGCCGCCGGCTTTATTATGGAAGTGTTTTTTCCAGAGTGGCTTGCCAACCCAGTTCTGGTACTGAAGAAGAATAACAAGTGGCGTGTGTGTATAGACTACACCAGCCTGAACAAGGCCTGCCCCAAGGATCCGTTTGCTTTGCCACGGATTGACCAAGTGATAGACTCCACAGCCGGATGCGAGCTGTTGAGTTTTTTGGACGCCTACTCAGGGTACCATCAGATCAAGTTGGACCCAGCAGACCGCCTGAAGACTGCCTTCATCACACCATTTGGAGCTTTTTGTTACCTGACTATGACATTCGGCTTGAGGAATGCTGGTGCCACTTTTCAGCGTTGCATGCAGAAATGCCTCCTGAAGCAACTCGGCAGAAATGCCCACGTCTATGTAGACGACATTGTGGTGAAGACAGAGAAGCGCGGCACCCTGCTGGAAGACATGAAAGAAACATTCGCCAACTTGCGCCGATTCCAAATCAAGCTCAACCCCGAGAAGTGCGTGTTCGGAGTACCAGCCGGCCAGCTGCTAGGTTTCCTGGTCTCCGAATGCGGCATCGAGTGCAACCCTGTGAAGATCAAGGCCATCGAGAGGATGGAGATTCCCACCAAATTGTGAGATGTGCAGAAGTTCACCGGGTGCCTGGCCTCCCTGAACCGCTTTATCAGCCGACTAGGAGAAAAGGCTCTCCCCCTGTACTGACTCATGAAGAAGTCCACTCACTTCGAGTGGAATGACCAAGCCGACCAAGCCTTCCATGAGTTGAAGAAGATGCTGACGACTCCGCCTGTCCTGGCAGCGCCGACTGAGAAGGAGCCCATGCTCCTCTACATTGCCGCGGCTAGCCGAGTAGTCAGTACAGTTGTTGTGGTCCAGCGCTGTGACACCCAAAAATTTTAATTGGATTTTTTTTTCAAAACTTTTATTTGAGGAGGGTATTTAAATTTTCTTCTAAAGGACTCTCCCTCTCAAAAACTTTCCTTTATGGCAAGCGTTTCTTTTGGATTCACCCAAGACTTGATTTTGGTCTTGGAGGTTTGCCCCTTTTTATTTGGACTCAAACCAAAATACTTCTCTCTTGGAAAAATGTCTTTTGACAATTCCTTTGAAAAGCCCTATAGCTTTTGGAATGATCTTTTCCACTTTCAACAAATCTCTCTTGCCATGACCTATGTGCAAATCCTCTTCCATAAACCTTTCCCCACCTTTGGATCATGATGTACCTCAAATCCAGCAAGTTGAACCTCTCCATATATTTATTTCCATTTATTTCTTATCAAAAACAATTTCTGCCTTCTATTCTAGCTCTTGGAGATTTACAAAGGAGCTACCCTTTCTGTTTTGATTTTTGCCCCCAAACCAACTTCCCTTCCTAGTCCTTTGAACCCTCAACCAAGATCCACTGGTCTCCAGTTCAAATTTTTCAAACTATACTTGCTGCAAGTTTGGACCAGATTTGCCAAATTTGATGAAATTCATTCAAATCCCTCTCCAAAAATTCTGAGAAAAATCAGGCAGCCTCTGGGTGCATTGAGAGGTCACCTCACCAAGTCCCAGCTCCAGGAAAAATTTTCTTCACACCAAATCATTTCATCGAACACCTTCAGAGCACTGTCAATGTCATGTTCAGTCAAATTCAGTTAACAGTGTCTGAACCACTGTCGTTTCTTCAGTGTCCGTTGCCAATCTCACCAGTGCCCCGGCGTCGCCGTGTTTCCTGTCCCCTCCCCCTTGTCCTCTGCACCGCACGAGCGGCTGGATGCTTGCGGGCGTCGGCGACGAGCAGGAAGAGGTGCGCCGCCCCGTGACCGACGCCAGCGGCGGCTTTGCGGCCGCCAGGAAGAAGCACAGCGTAGACGGCGCTGACCAGCGCCGCCCAAGCCACCGGAGGCCGCCGCGTGGTCTTCCACTCCCCCGTGCGCGCTGCCACCCTCGTCGTGAACCGCTAGGCGCGGAGCGCGCTCTCTGCCGCCGCCGTGCCAGTACGGCGACCCCGACGAAGACCGACGCCATTACGCCATGCCCGACCAAGTTTAGCAGTGGAACGGGACCAGTAACTCTCACTGGTGCTGCCTGGCCACCTAAACCCCCTGCCAAGCCACTGCCTCGTCGTAATCGCTCGCCGGAGATTCTCCGTTCACGGCCACCCCCTCGAGCCGCCTATAAATAGAGGCCCCGAGCTCCAGCTAGTACCCACACCACCTCTGCACTCCACCAAGACCCCGCCTAGCCACTGGAAGAGCCCCGAGGGAGTCTCCTTCCTCAACTCCAGCCGCCGCGACCCGCCACGGGATCCAGCTCGATTCGCTCCCGTGCGTGCACCTCTGCCTCCCATCTCTTGCCAATAACTCTCTAGTGCATCCCTCCTTCTGACCCGCGCTTCAATTCGAAGTTTGCAGCACACCACCGGAGTTCCCCACCATCGCCCGAGCCGCCGTCCGCCGGAGAAAGTGTCGCCGTCGACGTGGTGCTCTCCGACGCCCAAGTCCACCACCCACCGACGTGGAAGGACACGCTGATACTCTTGGTACACTCCGATCTCCCTGACTTGCCGTGGTTCGACGCCGGCGACCACCGCAGCCTTCGGGCGTCGGCGAGGTTTTTCAAACCTGACATGTGGACCCCCCACGTCAGCCTCTCTTCTTTCACCCCCGAAGCGTTTTCTGTTGGTGCCTTCGGGCAGAGTACGTTTTCTCTGTGGTCTGGCGCGTTTCTATTCGAACCATTTTCTGTTTTCTCAGTTAAGCCCCTGGAACTTTTCTGTTTCATTACAGATGAGTCCCTGAACAGAAACCCTTATAACTTTTTAATGAAAAGTGATTTTTGAGTGATTCTTTTTCCGACAGTCTTATAATTTTGTCTAGTTTTTTATGGGATTTATTTGAAAAAAAATTGGAACAACTTTTATGCACGCTTTGGTTTTCACGCTATTATACATTTCCGATATACCGTAGGTTCCGGGAGAGGTGACGGAGCCGCAAACTTCGCCGAGCTAGACTCCGACTTCTCCGAACCAGGCAAGCATGTTTGAACCTTTGATATGGTAGGTGTTTTGAATGTTTGCGTGAAGGGTTGTGCATGGCATATGAGTATCGGTGAGTATCTCGTTGCATGTGAGGCAACTACCCGTGTGTTCCAAAGTTATTGTGATCTCTGATGAGAGATGGCCTAGTCATGTGGTGACATCAAGGGCGGTAAGGTGGTACTATTGTAGCATGCCAGCCTTACGTCATCCGATTAATTCCGACGTTACGTGGACGGAGTCACGTTATCGTTCTTCCCCCTTCCGTGCTACCACATGTTTTCTACCAGAATACGGTTTAGTAAGTTGGTAACCTCTTTCCGTGTACACACCAAACAGAGGGGCCGGGATGATGGTTCCATGGCCCTGGATTAAAGCCAGTCATCCGGTCAGGGGGCATGGGTGTTTCCGGTTGGGACCGAGAGGGGGGCACCCCTTAGAGTGCGCGTATAGAAATTTGATCCCATGCTACGCGAGGTTGTAGCCTCCCCGTCTCAAGGTTTTTCTTGAACGTTGCCGAGGGTGATTCCTGGCTTCGGAATGTTGAATGGGTGTGTACTGGTTAGACGTGTTTCTTCCAAAACACCGTAAGCGGAACTAGTCCCGTGACTACTGAAATCCGTTGGTTGTGGTTAAAGTACAAACTCTGCAGAGTCAAATCCTTCCGAGTCATCGTATCCATGGTCAAGTAACGTGATCAGCGTATCCATGTCTATGTCTTAACCTCGTGGTATATTTTTCTTTCCGGTCAGCGAGCGTGAGTAGTAAACCTGGCTGAACGTTATTCCTGTGGATGGACTAACCCTGTTGTTTATCTCATGCCTGATTATTCTCTTGATATGATTTGAAATTCATGAGCTACTAAGTTATGATTATAAGCCCTTTATGTGATGTCGCTCAGACGTCCGACTGTGGCATGTTTGTCTTTTATTTTCAATATAAGCCCTTTATGTGATGTCGCTCAGACGTCCGAC
>NC_057802.1:89885733-89934169 GCF_018294505.1 Triticum aestivum
CCTTTATGCGATGTCGCTCAGACGTCCGACTGTGGCATGTTTGTCTTTTATTTTCAATATAAGCCCTTTATGTGATGTCGCTCAGACGTCCGACTGTGGCATGTCTGTCTTCTATTTTCAATATAAGCCCTTCATGTGATGTCGCTCAGACGTCCGACTGTGGCATGTTTGTCCTTTATTTTCATCATAAGCCCTTTATGTGGTGTCGCCTTGACGCCCGACTGCGGCATTGTTATTCTTGCTTTTTCCTCCCGAGGAGTCATTCAGACCCTCGTTTGGCACCCAGTATATTATTTTGGGATTTCGGGAGGACTACCGCCCGACTTCTCTTTTATTTTCCGTACAGTATTATCTCTATGTCTGAGTGCACTTGTTAATCTGTTCATACGCTTCATGTTTACATTTGTTATATCTTATGTCCGAACTGTCTTGCGAGTACTTTCATAGTACTCACCTGGCTTGTTGATTTGGCCAGATGTTGACGAAGGCGATCTCATGGATGGAGAGTTTGATAGTGAGTCCGACGCCTAAAGGAATCCAAGTCAGTCCCGTGCGATCCTGGATATTGGTCACTTGTATCGTATACGCTTCCGCCACCCGCAATAAATCTCCTCGAGCTTCACTCCGACGCTCGAAGAGCTGTAGTTTTCAGGAGTCATATCACCCACTCCGCTGTGATATTTTTTCCACCACCGTTGTTATCGTAAGTTAGTAGTTATGCCACCCTATCCGCCGTTATGTTTTATCGGCGTGCTTGTAATAAATTGTTGAGCAGTCTCCGCTCAACCTTGTATTATATTCAGTACTCCTGGTATTTTTCTTCTGTGACCAAGATATTGTCTACCAGTGAGAAGGAATTATTCTTTACTGGTCAGTAAAAGGGATTGGTCTCTCAATAAATATTTTATTGAAAAACCGGTCGTGACAAGCGCCCGGAAGAAGGCCGAGCGCAGCCAGTCCAGAGGCCGGTGTACTACCTAAGCGAAGTGCTATCCAGCTCAAAGCAGAACTACCCGCACTACCAGAAGATGTGCTATGGGGTGTACTTCGCCGCCAAGAAACTAAAGCCCTACTTCCAAGAGCATCCCATCACGGTCGTGTGCACCGCCCCGCTCGCCGAGATCATAGGCAGCCGGGATGCATCCGGCCGGGTGGCTAAGTGGGCCATTGCATTGGCACCATACACGATCTTCTACCAACCCCGCACCGCCATCAAGTCCCAAGCACTGGCCGACTTCCTCGTCGACTAGGCCGAGACCCAGTACCTACCGCCGGCTCCCGACTCTACCCATTGGCGGATGCACTTCGACGGGTCCAAGATGCGCACCGGTTTGGGAGCCGGCATCGTCCTCACCTCTCCCAAAGGCGACAAGCTCAAATACACGCCGCAGATCCACTTCGCCGCCTCCAACAACGTGGCCGAGTACGAGGCGCTCGTACATGGGCTCCGGCTAGCCAAAGAGCTCGGCATACGCCGGATCCTGTGTTACGGCGACTCAGACTTGGTGGTCCAGCAGTCGTCTGGCGACTGGGACGCCAAGGACGCGAACATGGCGAGCTATCGATTCCTCGTCCAGCAGATCAGCGGGTACTTCGAAGGGTGCGAGTTCCTTCACGTGCCAAGGGCCGACAACGACCAAGCAGATGCCCTAGCACGGATCGGCTCCACCCGACAAGCCATACCGACTGGCGTCTCCCTCCAGCGCCTCCTCAAGCCGTCCATCAAGCCGTCTCCAGAGTCGGACTCTATCTTCGTACCGCCTGTGCCAGATGCAGCCGGATCCGACTGGAGGAACCTCGCAGGCGGCACGGGGACTTCAGAACCCGGCCCGGGGACTGCAGCAGTCAGCCCGGGGACTGCAACGACACAAGAAGCGGTGGCCGACTCCAACTCCACGCCACCCAACCCACCCACCCGAGTCATGGTGGCTACGCTAACAGAAGAAGAAGTCACAGCTCCATCATGGGCCCAGCCCATCCTCAAGTTCCTAGTCAGCAGAGAGCTACCGGCTGATGAGATCTCAGCAAGACTAGTGCAACGACGAGCCGGAGCATATGCAATAATCAACAGAGAGATTGTGAAGCGCAGCGTCACTGGAGTCTTCCAGCGTTGTGTCGAGCCAGAAAAAGGAGTGGCAATCCTCAAAGAAATCCACCAAGGCGAATGCGGCCACCACGCAGCCTCAAGATCACTTGTGGCCAAGGCTTTCCGCCATGGTTTCTTTTGGCCGACTGCCTTGGAAGATGCCAAAGAGATAGTCAAGAGCTGCAGAGGATGCCAAGTCTTTAGTTCCAAGCAACACCTGCCGGCTTCTGCACTCAAGACAATTCCCCTTACTTGGCCCTTTGCCGTCTGGGGACTGGACATGGTGGGCCCTTTCAAGACAGCCCGCGGCGGCTTGACACATCTGCTTGTCGCCGTGGACAAGTTCACCAAGTGGATCGAAGCGAAGCCGATCAAGAAGCTGAACGGGCCGACCGCCGTAACATTCATCACCGACATCACTACTCGGTACGGCGTGCCGCACAGCATCATCACCGACAACGGCACAAACTTTGCCAAAGGAGCACTGGCACGTTTCTGCGCGACGCAGGGCATCCGACTGGACTTAGCGTCCGTTGCCCACCCGCAGTCAAACGGCCAGGTCGAGCGAGCAAATGGACTCATCCTCTCCGGCATCAAGCCCCGCTGGTTGTACCACTGGAGCGATCGGCCGGCTGCTGGCTCGATGAGCTGCCGGCTGTCCTCTGGAGTCTGCGCACTACACCCAACAAGTCAACCGGCTTCACTCCGTTCTTCCTTGTATATGGTGCCAAGGCTGTCATCCCAATCGACATCGAGTTCGACTCGCCTCGGGTCACCATGTACACAGAGGCGGAGGCCAAGAAGCAAGAGAAGACGGCGTCGACCTACTACAAGAAGGCCGGCTGTTAGCACTCAGCCGGTCCGCCATCTACCAGCAAGGGCTGCACCGCTACCACAACCGCAAGGTCAAGCCAAGATCCTTCCAAGAGGGCGACCTTGTCCTCCGGCTGATCCAGCGAACAGCCGGCCAGCACTAGCTCTCGGCCCCTTGGGAAGGCCCCTTCGTCATCAGCAAAGCACTAGGCAACGACTCCTACTACTTGATGGACGCGCAAAAACCAAGAGCACGCAAGAGAGACGACTCCGGCAAGGAGTCGGAGCGACCATGGAACGCGAACCTCCTGAGAAGATTTTACAGTTGAAAGCAGTATGTATCATGCTACCCTTTTGTATTAAGTATGAACCAACAGGCCCCCCGAACAGTACTCGGGGACTGCCTTTATTTATCTATGAATGACGAGTGTCATATCCATGAATGTATTATTACATTTGATTTCTTGTCTGGCACCGGGTTCGACTAGTCGGCCCGGGGACTGGCCGCCTTGAGCTATATTAAAAGTTCTACCTGAAGTCAGACAAGTAGTGTGCCGGCTCCCGAGTCCTCTCTTGTTGAAAGTCGCAGTTCGAAGAACCGACTGTCCGACTAGCAAGAGACAAGGCAGAAAGGATGCCCACACGAAAAACAGCTAAGGACTAACGAACTTATATAGCAAAAAGACGGCCTCCAACCACGCTTGCCGGCTGTCAGAACAGCCGGCTGGCCGGCTTCCTAAATACTTAGCTCTAATCCAACAAAGCTAGAGTACTTGCCCTCCCAATTGGCCAAGCACTCCTCCAGCCACAAATTGCAGAGCAACTGTTTGACTGGGGAGGCGGCAACCAAGGGAGGGCGGCAAAGGAAACAGCAGAAGGATGAAAAGCAAAGAACGAGGAAAAGCCAAACGCATGCATAAGTCATATATACATATAAAGCCCCCAACAGGCCGGCAATCGACATAGTTCGAATACACCCCAGTGGGTGGAATTGTGCAGACTTAACAGAATATTGTTCCAAAAGTGACAAGACAGGAAAACAAAAGATAGCAGACTAGACTAAGGCGCGGTGCAGGAGCCAGGCTGCTCGGTGGAGATGGCGTCGCCGGCTGAAGGAGTGGCCGGCTGGCGGGTCTCGGCTTGGTCACCACTGGTGGCAGGCGACGCACCCGCGCGTGACGTGGTGTTGGAGGCGCGGTCAGGCTGAGGCTGGTCGGCCGCTCCACCATCCGGCTCGGCGTCTTCACCCTCCTCCTCCTCCTCGCCCTCGTCGCTGGAGTCGATCTCCTCCGCCGAGTCTTCACCGTCTGCCGGGTTCAGCCCGAACCACTCCTCCGGCTGGGCGACACCGTTGTCATCTACCTCAGGGGCGAAGACGCTGGTGTCGGTGTAGTCGGCGATCGCCGAAGCCCGCCGGATGATGGCCGGCCGCGCCGACTCCAGCTCCGTGTCGGCTTGCTGCTGCCAGGTAGCCAGCTGGTCCAGACTTAGGCCGGGGTACCAGGCCTTGACGAACTCCAGCGCCCGCCTGGCGCCGGACCGAGCCGCCGAGGCCTTCCAGGCTTCGAAGCGACCGACCGCCACCTCCAGCCAGTCGGCAGTCCGACTGGGGGTGCGGGGAACCACTTCGCCGGGCTAGAGGGCGGCAAATACTTGCACCCCGGCACGCTGAAGCCGGCGGAGCAGTCGGTGAGCCGGCTGGAGACGGGCCTGGATCGCCAAGAGCTGCTCCTCCAGCGAACGGCCGGCGTTTGGCGCAATCTCAACGCCAGCCTGCCTTCGTGCTTGGCGGCGGGCCTCGATGATCTGGCTGGCGGCGGTAGAGTAGCCAGGGAAGTATTCTGTGCAAGAAGGAAAGAGAGAGAAGAGAAAACACCAAGTCAGAAAACGAGCCAAAAGCGGCAGACGGCAAGAAAGGACAAAGAAGTAGGCGGCTTACCGTCAACCAGATCTTCAATCTGGCCATAGCCATTGACCAGAGTCTGCCTTGCTTCAGCCCAGCCACCCGCTTCTGTCTCGTACTCGGCCTGGAGGGCGGCTTCGCGGTCCTGCACCGCCTTCAGAGCCGCCTTATGGCCCTCCTCCTGGTCGGCCAACCTCTTGGCCAGGCGGTCATGTTCCTGCACCATGGCGGCGAACTCGGCCTCCTTGGCACGAAGGGCAGTCTGAGACTCCCCCAGCTGTGCCCTCAGACTGGCGTTGGCCGCTACAGGGACGGCAGAAAAAGAAGAAACAATAAGAGGAAGTCGTCAAGGAAGATCCGACCCGACTGCTCAGCAGTCGGCCCGAATCTCGAGGACTACACCCAGTGGGTGCGCTGACGCGCCCCCACGTGAGATAAAGAACAAAGCACTTACCCCGGCTCTCAGTTAGGTCGGCGGTCTTCTGGGTCAGCTCCCGAGCCTGGGAGTTGAAGGCAGCCGCACGAAGATTGTGGTAGTCCTGCAAGACAGGCAGAAGATCGAAGTAAGAACAAGAATAGCAAAGCCAAATCCACTAAGAAGTTCCAAGCCGCCTGCTCAGCAGCCGACTCGGAACTCGGGGACTACACCCAGTGGGTGCGCTGACGCGCCCCCACGGAAGAAACCAAGATCAAGAAGAAGCAAGATAAGAAGACTAACCCAGATGGCCGCCCGCGTCGCAAGGAATTCGTCGGTGTATTGCCTCAGCGCCGTGGCCTGGGCCTGGAGCCGGGTCCGGACGTCGTGCGCGGCCACGTTCATCACGGCCGTCCCTCCGCCCGGCGTCCACCCCGAGATAGCGCTGGCCACCTCCACATCCTGGGCCGACGAGCCGAAGCTTGCGGCCGTCTGCGGCTCCGATGCAACCTTCTGTGGCTCTGACGCAGCCTTCCCCGCGCGCCGGCTCGGCGGCATCCGGACCGCCAGCTCAGTCCTCGGGGCCGGCTCGCCCCCCGCCGACTGCGCTGGCGGCAGATTAGGCCGGCCGCCTTGAGCCGCCCCAGTCGGCGGGGTCGGCACCGGCGCCCTCTCCAGGATGACAACGTCGTCATCCCTCTCCAGCCCTGGCTGGTCACCGCCGGCTTCTTCTGGCGGGGGCTCCGGGGCCCCGGGCGCTGCGACGCGCAGTGGGGTGACCAACAAGGCCCCCTCCGCCATCGCCGCAGCTGCAGCCTCCGCTTGGGCCTTGGCTGCGGCGTCGGCGCGCGCCTTCGCCGCGTCCAACTCCTGCGCCGCCTGAGCGGCGGCCGCCTTCCGCGCCTCCACCTCCCGCGCCTCCCGCTCCTCCCGCACCTCCCGCGCGTTCCGCTCCGTCGCCGCCTGAAGGTCGGCACGGGGGTCCACGCGGCGAGTGGTGCTCCCAGATCCCCTCGGCGACTCGACGACGGAGGCGGCAGCCGCCCGCTCGAGCGACAATGGAGCTCTGGTTGTTTGGAGAAAAAGACAAGGATTCAGGAGCCACCAGAGAAAAGAAAAAAGAGTACACAAAGGAGTTTGAACTTACGCCGACACCGTCTGCGGTTGCTTCACCGTCTTGCGGAAGCGAGTCGCCTTCGCGGCCGCCTCCTCCCGCCTAGTCGCCGCTGCCCCGCCTCGGGGCTTCTTCGTCCGACTGCCGAACAAACCCTGCGTGGCACGACGCTTTTGCCCGCCGCCCCGAGCAGGCGGTGCAGCGGAGGAACCCGCGCCGCGGCCAGACGCCGGCTGACGGCGCGGGACGACTTCGGCCTCATCGTCGTCCGGCCAGTCATCGAAGCTGACTCCATGCCTGGAGCCGCCTGCTTCGCCGCCGGCTCGGCCACCGCCCGGCTCGGTGTTGTCGTCCATAGCAGCCGCCCCCAAGTCGGGGTCCTCCAGATCGTGCTCCGTCCGGTCGGGGACGAATCGGCGCTCCGCGTCCGACCCGCCGGCAGGCCGAAGAAGAGGGCTCTGCCGAAGACAAGCCGACTAGTCAGAGTCGGCCAAAGGAACTCGGCGACAAAACTGAGAGAAGAAGAAGAGACAAGGAGAACATACCGTGGGCGGCGGATTGGCTCGGCTATATGGCTCATTGCCGAACTGCCACTCTGCGGAGAGTTTGCAGTTCGCGAGGTAGTTCACCATATAGGCCACCTCGTCGTGCGGCATGTCCTTGGTACACATCCGGCTTGGATCGAGCTGGCCGCTCATCTGACAGATCAGATGAAGGCGGCTCTGGAGCGGGAGTACCCGGCGCGTGACGAAGGCGGCCAGCAGGTCGGACCCCGACAAGCCCTCCGACTGGGTCATCGCTCGCACTCGGGCGACGGCTGCGGTTCCAGCCGGCGTCAGCGTCACGGCCCGGTAGGACCACTGGGGCCGCCTGCCCGCCGGTGGGCCGGCTACGTAAGCCGGCAGATTGATGTAGTCGCCCTGCGGGGCGACGTTCTTCACGTAGAAGTATGACTTTTGCCATAGCTTCACCGACTGGATCAGCGTGATGATGGGGAAGGGGTTGTCGGCAGCCACCCTCCGCATCGCGATGAAGGCGCCACTCTGAGCCGGCACGCCTTGCGTGTGCATGCCCAGCTTGGACTGGAAGAACTCCCCCCAGAGCTCGAGGGTAGGGAGGACGCCGAGGTAGCCTTCGCACAAGGAGACGAAGGCAGCAGCAGCACCACCGCGTTCGGGGTGAGGTGGTGCGGCTGGAGCTGGTAGAACTCGAGCCAAGAGCGGAAGAATGCGCTCACGGGCAGGCCGATGCCGCGCAAGAAATGCGAGCGAAAGACCACCCGCTCGCCCTCCCGCGGCTCCGGTGTAATCTCCTTCGCCGGCGCGAGACGGACCTCCACCTTGTACGCGCCGGGCAGCCGCCGCGTCTTGCGGAGGAATTCGACGTGATCCTCGTGGACGTTGGAGCTGTCCCAATCCCCGCCGTACTGCTCCGTGGCGGGAGGCATGGCGAAAACGAGCGCGGCGGCGGAGGAACGAGTGGTGGAAGAGCGCGGCGGCGAGGCGCTGTTGCAAGAAAGGGCAGAAGGAAGAAGATGGTGGAAAGAGGAGGAGCGTGCGAGAGCCTACCGCTCTCCCCCCTCCCCCTACTTATAGCTTCGCAAGGTGAAGCCGGGGAGGCCGGACGTGGGGTGAGACGTGGGATTAACTGCACCCACTCCCCCCACGCCTCGCGATTATTACGCCCTAAAGGCGTGCCGAAACTGCCGCAGGGAGACGTGCGGGCGGTTTCAGGCTGCAGAGAATCTGCGCCTGGGCCCGGGCGTGGGCGTGGCTGGCCCCCGCCCTGCGGCGACATACCGTCGCGCGCGTGGGCTGTCAGGCTTTTTAGCCAAGAGAGGCCACGTGGTTCGCGGGCGGCAAGTGGCCGGCCCGCGGCCCAGTGCACGCGCTGGCGAGCTCCCGCCCTCCGACTCCAAATTTTTTGGCCGAGACGGCGCGCCCAACCAAAGTTGGCTCCCAGCTTCCGGCTTGTCAAGATAGGAAGTTGATCGAGCTTCTCGACTCCTACCCAACCTCGAAGCCCAACCAGCTTCGGGGACTACTGTCGGAGTAAATAGCCACGGGTAGCCTAACCGACTGCCCCTGGCTCTTCCAAAAATTATCAGGCCATTTGGGCCTTCAAGTATTTCAAGCATTGGGCCTCCTTCCCCGGCCGGCTACCTCTGAAGCCGACTCTCAGAAGGCGACCCAGCCTCAGCAACCTCCCCCCAAGATAACCATGGGATGACCGACTCCAGGAAGCCGGCCATAGAGGATGCCGACTTCCCTGAGCCGGCCATGAAGAGCGCCGACTCCCCCGAGCCGGCCACGAAGGGCGCCGACTCCAAGAAGCCGGCCAAGACCGCACCCACTAAAACTACACCCACATAACGGTGACAAGACGGGGTGTGGCCACAGTGCGGTCCACTACCCCCGAAGCCCGAGGCAGACATGGTCACAGGACGCCGTACGGGACGGCCATCTCCCATCCGGCTCGGCACTGTAGCCATGCTGGCCTCAACGTCACTCACGACAGACGCCAGTATGGCCCATGGGCGGCAGGCCCCTTCAGCCAGAGAGAGGCGCGAAGGCGGCCCGGCCTCCCCCAGTCGGCCAAGGGCGTAGCCGGCCCCCAGAAGCCGGCTACCCCCTCCCTCGAAGCATGTGCCACATTAAGGAGACAAGACGAGGTAAGGCTACAGTGAGAGCCCTCGAGGCGGCACACTGTAGCCACGCTTACCTCGACGGAGCCCTCGTCATCAGGGGCGAGGCTACAGTAAGCAGCCGCCGACAAGACCCTAGGCGGTGGGGCCGGCCTGTCGACCAAGAGGCCGGCAGCCGGCAAGACCCACCAGTCGGCGGGCCCCAACGGCCGGCGGAGAAGCCGGCGAGCGTAGACACTGACGGCTGGGACCAGCGCCCAGCCGGATTACAATTGTACCCCCGGGGGGTAGGCCTATATAAACCCCCCGGGGCACCCATGCAAAGGGTTGGCTTCTTAGAGTTACACACACACCATAGAAAGAGGGAAGCAAGAGCTAGCCTTGTTCTTCTTCTCCCTTGAACCCAACAGCTCTAGGAGCAATTGTAGCTACTCTTTCTGATCTAGTGATCATGCGGAGACCCCGCAGAGCAGGACTAGGGGTGTTATCTCCACGGAGAGCCCCGAACCTGGGTAAGATTCTCCGGCGTGCATGTCTTCGCCTCATCTTGTTTCCAGGCACCGGCGACGTCTTACTGGCACCCACTATGATAAGCCACCCGTTGGCATATGTCGCACCTACCACCCGACACCACCATTGTCTTCAATGTCTTCATACATTTTTGGGGTCATCTCCGATAGGCAAACCGAATCAATGAGGGACTACTACCTGTGTTATCCTGCAATTCTCACAAACACATTAGTCCCTTAACCAGGTTTGTCGTCAATACTCCTAAACCAACTAGGGGTAGCACTAGATGCACTTACAATCTCCCCCTTTTTGGTGATTGATGACAAACTGGTTGAAGTTTTCAACGGGGATAAAAATATGTGAAATTGTAAAGGATTAAGGTATTGTGTTCATAAGTAGCAAAAGGCTCCCCCTAAAGATGTGCATATAAGTAATTTGCTTTTGGAATGCAAATGCACATGGCAGGTTGTACTTATGGAGATCCTCTTCAACTCATGAATACAATTCATCATGCATGATTTGATATAACGAAGATAATGACATGCATAATGAAAAATGGACGTTTGCAATATGACTTAGTGCGGGATTTATCATCGCACATGCGGAATTTATCATCGCATCACAGAATAGCAGAAAACGTAGCACACGACCATCAAGTTTAAGTGTTACAACTCAAAGAACCAAATGTATCAAAAAGCGAGAGTTGTAAACACTAGGCAAAATATAAAGCAACCGCCCATATGGACCCGCTTGAAGACTATCAACTCATATGCTTCTCCCCCTTTTGTCAGTAAGGACCAAAAAGGTTTGAAGAGATAGAGCCTCTACTCGTTCCCAGAAGGAGTAGGAGAAGCTGCAGGGTCGGCGTCGGGGTTTGGCGGTGCAGAAGAACTTGGTGCATGGTCGATACGCGCTGAAGCTGGAGGTGGTGAAGTAGCATCATCTTGGTCATCTATGACTCTGGCATTAACAGTTGCAGCTGAGGAGGAATAGTCAGAGTCTTCAAGAGAGGGAGTTCGACGCAAGACAGCATTCCTTGGAGGAGTGGAGTCAAACTTGAATCTTTCAGTGAAGCCATCGTCTTGAAGATCTGCTTCAGCACTCAGCAATGTCAAACTCTTCCAAGACCTCCGACAGGTTTCATGTGTGACAAAGGCATTCTTGGTGGCAAGGTTACGAATGCGATTGACATCCACCAAGAGGCTTTGCATCTGTCGCTTCAGCCAGTAGTGATGCTTATCCTGTTTCTGATGAAGGGCAACGAGAAGCTCTCGGTCATTTAGAACACGAGATCGCTTCCGAGGCCTTTGAGCAATAGTGCTTTTAGTGGCTTTAGTTTGAGCACGGTGAGGTAAGCGTGTATTGCCAGCCAAAGGATAAACACGAGTGACGGCCTGGACTCCTTCAATGGGCTATGTGAAGCTTTGGTGATCAGCATTGTGAAGACAAACAGGCTCCTTGGCAGGCTCGGGGTATATGGCTTCAACTGACATATCAACCTCTGGCAGAAAGATCAGATGGTTGCGAGCAGAAGGCTGATAGTTCACAGCTGAATGAAGCTTGATGAGGCGCATAATCCATGGAGCGTAGAACTTCAAACCAAAGAGATCAGAGCCTGATGCAGCCAATTTCCTGATAAAGAAGTCTTGAGCATTGAAGCTGATGCCATTGAGAGATAAAAGACCAATGTCTTCATCGCTCCTTCAAGCTTCACTGCAGAAGAATGTCCCTTGATGGGCCATAGAGTTTGCCTTATGATATCATAGATTGTTCGGGGCAGATACTCTAGGTCTTCAACAAAGAACTCTCTTGGGTATTCAGCATCGCGAGGCAGAGGCTTCATCATGCTCAGCATTTGGCTCATGTTGGGCTCTGGCTTCTGAAAGATGCTCTCCAATGCATTGCGATGAAGCTGACAACCAGGCTCAAAGAGTTCACCTGGAGTGGGCAGGCCAGTTAGCTCAATGATATCAAGGGCTTTGGCTTCATGATGGACATTGCCTGTCATCCACTCAAGGACCCAAGTCTTCAGATCCCTGTTGTAGCCGCGAATGTGGAGGGTAGAATAAAATTGTAGCAGAAGCTCTTCATTCCAATGCTCCTTATCAGTCACAAAGTTCAGCAAACCAGCATCACGGAAGCAATCAAGGGCTTCTTCTAGGCAGGGCAGTCCAGCAATGGCTTCACAGTCAAGACGCATATGAGGGAAGATGCGCCCTTGATCATAGAGAACACAAGAGTAGTAGCTGCGCTGCTGATAGCTCCAGAACTGATCATATGAAATCCTTGGCTTGGAATAGGGGTTCTTGGCACTATCGAAGAAAGTGTTGTGCGCAATGAAGCCATTTGCATCGAAGGACCCTGGTGAAGTGGCAATACCTGGAAACCTGGGCAACCTTGGCTTAGGCTTCTGGACCTGAGGCCTGTGCTCGACATGGTAGTCAAATTGAGGACCAGCAGCAGGCGGAGGAACCAGAATGGGCCATCTAACAGTGACCAGCTGACCATGATCATATGCTTGCTCGATTGCGTGTGGCCTTGGAGGCGGTACAGGAGCAGTGGCATTGACTTCAGGCTGCAGATTTGCATCAGGTGCAGCATTGGCTTCACGAGCAATCACTTCAGGCACCACATTAACTTCAGGCGCCACATTAGCTTCAGCCATGACAACGTCATTGGCTTCAGTGTTGGTGTTGGTGGTCGCCGCAATATTATCAACCTCCACTTGAGTAGCTGAAGGGTCGGACACGTTCTCCTCGAGAACAACTTCAGGGTTGGTTCGGGGTGTAGCAACACGTTCTTCTTCAACTCATGGCTCTTCTTGTTCATCGGCTGATGTAGCCGGTATATCTTCAGCCGCTTTGGCTTCAGACTTGGAGATGTTCGCAGTAGGAGAGGCTTCAGGAAAAACTTCACGAGATACTGATTGGTGCTCTGCTCCTTCTGGAACACTTGACAGAGTGACTTGTGGTCTTGGTCCTTTGCGAAGCCTGCGGAACGCTGGCGACGCTTGTGGAAATGGAGTTGTCTGGGCCACAAAGTCCTCATCTTCAAGTACCGGAGTGGTGACTTGAGCTGGGGGAGTAGTTGGTGTTTCTGCTTGACGGGGGGAGTCTTGAGGGTGATCAGCCCATGAATCATCCTGAGCAATTGGCGTCAAAGGACGACCAATGTTGATGAGTTCGTTGTTCGTGAGAACATGCGATGATACCACATTGTGCTCGATCTTGGGAAGGACTTCATCATCTTCTACATTGTCTTGGGGACCAATGTCTTCAGCTGCGGTGGGGTTGACAGCTGGAATCTCTTCAGCTTCATGAGCCTTTGGGGAAGCAGGCTCATGAACTATCAAATGGCGCTCTTGTTGTGCAGAAGCAGGACGAGCAACAGAAATTGGCTCGTTGACAAGGGGTTCTGTGGGAGCAGCCCGATCTTTCTTCTTGGTTTTGCGCTTTTTGGTAGGTGGAGCCTCGTCAGTGGTGTTCTTGGTCTTGCGTTTTCTGGCTTTGGCTTCAGCTGCCCTTGTTTTCTGAAGCTCTGAAGCCACTGTGGGGACCTTAGGCTTCACGCCTGTCATACTGGCGGGGAAGACAATGCGAGGTTCTTCCTGCCTGGATGCTTCAGCTTGGTCCACAGTAGGCTTCTTCTGCTTGGCAGCCATCTTGGGGTCGGTGCCAGGACGCCCAAGTGCCTTGCGCTTCTCAGCTTCATTGTAAGCTTGAACACACTTTGCAGCCAGAAGCTTCATTCGCTCTCGAGAACCTTTGGCTTCATCACATTTCTTGTGAAACGCTTCCTTGAGCTCATGCATCATAGTCTTGAAGTTTTGGACGTCTGTCACGCTGAGCTTGGCCACATGCTTCTTGAACTGAGCCTTTTCATAATCAATCTTGTGCTTCAGCTCAACAATTTTCTGAGCTAGAGCCAGCTCAGGAGCAATGGCTCCATGAAAGGAGACGCTGAGGCCAACGGGGAGTTGCAGATCATCAAAGCTAAGATTGGGGGTGTCAAACCACTCATCAATGAAATTGTTTAACACTTCCACGTCAAAGAGAGGCAAATCATTGAAGATTTCCACCTCTTGCTTGCTCTTTATCAGCAGCTCAAGAGCATCATCAGCAAGATCGTCGTCACTCGACCGATCAATGGCGTCGTTCTCATTCCTCAGAACGACAGCAGGGGTCAGAGCTGGACCAGGAGTGTGCATGGGCTTCTTCTTCTTCTCAGACTTGGAAATGCGTGAGAGATCTTCAGACTGCACACTTGGTGCAGGAGGAGCAGTGGCTAGAGGTTTCGCTCGCGAAGCTCTTGGTGCAGTGGAAGGCTTCGAAGCCTTGGGTTTCTTCTGCTTCTTAGGCTTCGGTGGTGCAGGCGCTTCGTCAGAATCAGCGTCATCTGCAGAGTGATCCACGACAGTCCCTTGAACCATAACGTGAATGATGAGACCTTCTAGGCTGTAGAAGGGCCCAACAAGATTGGGTTCAGCTTCGCGTGTGCCATCGGGACGAGGAGAAGAGGGACCTGGGTTGAAGTCTAAGCCTTGTGACTTCTTGTTCTCTTTGGCCAAGTTCTTGGCAAACTGGAAGTTGCGCTTGAACAGATTGTCATCACGACACCATAGCAATGAAGATGGATCGGCATCAGCAGGCTGCGGTCCACGGACCATGCAAGGGTAGAAGCCTTGTTCAATGGCTTCAGCTCTGGACCTGGGTGGAAGATTTTTGTACAAGATGTCTCCCCAGGGTCGCTTGATGGCATTCTTTTCAGCATATTCCTGGGTCACGAACCTATACTTGTACCATTGTTCTGCCCAATATCTTCGAATCCATTGGATTCATGTTTTGCGCTGATTGTAATCCTCTTCTGGATCTGTCTTGTACAGCTCATAGAGGTCTGGTGGCAAATCCTTCGATGTATTCCCACGGCGCTGTCTGCCACCCTTCCTTGCTGACTTATCTGTTGCCATGAAGTTCAGACTGAATGGCTTCAACACTGTCAAAGGCTTCCGTCTGCTGGTCAGACAGGAACTGGCTTCGGGAGAGTTGATATGATGCTGTAAGAATTCTGCAAATGAATGCAGACTATGAGAACCAAGGGATTCTCCCATGGACATGTACCTGTGACAGCATTAGAGATGCGAGGGAAGGGGAAGAGGTCATATGCATTCTCAGAAGATTTTGAAGATAAATCAGTTTAGAAGACATTGACCTCATAGCGCAAAGACATTCACTTATATGTTGAGAGTTGGTTCCAGATTTGTACGAATCCAAGAATAGGTACAAGTGAGGAATCTAACTACGTGTGAAGCATAAGTGAATATACTAGGCATCATATGAGATGCAGAACATGATAGATCCAAATTTGTGGAGGCAGAAACCACTTTTGGTAGGAAGGATGAATCTATCGGATCAAAGAGACAGTAAAAAGAGGGTTTTAATTTACCACACGATGAACTGCTAGACGGAGTAGAAGATGAGGCCGAGCAGTTCGAACTTCCGTGCCCTAACTTGGCGACGGAGGACACCTACGGTGGCGGCGGAGAAGACGATGTCCGCGGCCAGCGTGAAGACGGCGTCGGTGAGGTCGCAGCAGCTAAGCGCTTCGTCGCCGACGTCATCGAGAGCTAGCGGTGGCGCTAGGGTTTGTCGAGGTGGAGAGGTGGAAGAACTGTTTTGACCGTGATGGGATGTGCATTTATAGGGAGAGGGACGGCACAGCGCAATTACGTAGGTGCCCCTGGCGGTTCACATCTGAGGGACACGTGGCGAACATGCAACACATTGGGAGTTGTTCCATGTTCCCACGCACGCCTGGATAGTCGAGTGGTCGTTCCGGCTTCTCCGGGTTTCAGGCAATAAGAATAGAGCATTTAAAACAGATTTAATGTTTGTCTCTGTATCTTCTGCTGACAAGGACGCAGAGAAGACATTCTACGGTTTCAACAGAATGCATATGATTTGGATAGATAGAGTTTGAGGCAGAAGCATAGAGAGGTTAGGGTCCGATCACATTCACTTAGTTCAAAAGATTCAAACGAGATGACATAGCTATAAGTGAATGCTGTAGAGGACAGAACACTACTATATGTATATATCAGAATAAGACCAAATCAACATTGTGAAGATAAACATGAAGTCATGTTAATTTTGAAGACAAACCAAATGCGAAGACTTAGCAAATGTAATGCCAGGAGAAACACTTCAAATAAGGTTTGGTGGTGGCGTTACCCACCGTATAGGAAGTATTAGACCCAGACACGACGCACAATTATTGTGGCGCTCCAAAGTCAAATTCCGCATTAATGTATTCACACTCAGAGTGTAAGTCTTCATTGATTGAAGACATACATTACTTCGTGTGTTGCACACCTAAGTCATCAACATGCATAAGTGTTAGGAAGTGTGCCTGATCACAGGACATTCGAGGATTCCAAGATATTTAGCTCACACCGCAACTTGCAAAACCTTTTCTCATCCAAGGGCTTTGTGAAGATATCTGCCAATTGCTCTTCAGTGTTGACGTGTATGATATCAATATCTTCCTTCATGACATGATCTCTGAGAAAGTGATGACGAATTTCAATGTGCTTTGTCTTCGAGTGCTGAACTGGGTTGTTGGCAATCTTGATGGCGCTCTCGTTGTCGCAGTAGAGTGGTACTTGTTTCAGATGGATGCCATAGTCCTTGAGTGTTTGCTTCATCCATAGAAGCTGAGCGCAGCAAGATCCAGCAGCAATGTATTCAGATTCAGCAGTGGAGAGAGATACCCAGTTCTGCTTCTTTGAAGACCAACAGACAAGTGATCGTCCCAGAAAGTGACATGTGCCTGATGTAGACTTGCGATCCACCTTATCACCAGCATAATCAGCATCCGAGAATCCAACTAGATCAAACTCTGAGCCCTTTGGATACCATAATCCTAATGTTGGGGTGTAAGCCAAATATCAAAGAATTCGCTTCACAGCTAAGTGATGCGATTCCTTTGGTGCCGCTTGGAATCGAGCACACATGCAAACACTAAGCATAATATCTGGCCTAGATGCACATAAATAAAGTAAAGAACCAATCATGGAGCGGTATACCTTTTGATCAAACTCTTTACCATTGGCGTCAGGACCCAGATGACTCTTGGTTGGCATTGGTGTCGTGTAACCTTTGCAGTCTTGCATTCCAAACTTCTTCAGGCAATCTTTGAGATATTTCTCTTGAGATATGAAGATGCCATTGCTTTGCTGACGAATTTGAAGACCAAGGAAGAACTTCAGCTCACCCATCATTGACATCTGATATTGCTCTTGCATCATGTGTCCAAACTCATCACTATATTTCTGGTTGGTGCAGCCGAAGATAATGTCATCCACATATATTTGGCACACAAACAGTTCACCATCATATGTCTTCGTGAAGAGTGTGGGATCCAGGGAACCAGGTTTGAAGCCTTTTCTCTTCAGAAAGTCTTTGAGTGTGTCACACCAAGCGCGAGGGGCTTGTTTGAGGCCATACAGTGCCTTGTTTAGCTTGTACACCATATCAGGATGTTTTGGATCTTCAAAGCCAGGAGGTTGTGCAACATACACTTCTTCTTCAATCTTGCCGTTGAGAAATGCACTCTTCACATCCATTTGATACAGCAGGATGTTGTGATGATTTGCATAGGCTAGCAATATGCGAATAGCTTCAAGCCTAGCCACAGGAGCAAATGTTTCATCGAAGTCAATCCCTTCAACTTGAGTGTATCCTTGAGCAATGAGACGAGCCTTGTTTCTGACAACTTGACCATGCTCATCTTGCTTGTTGCGATATATCCATTTTGTGCCTATTATGTTGTGCTTGCGGGGGTCAGGACGCTTGACAAGTTCCCAGACATTGTTCAGCTTGAACTGCTGAAGCTCTTCTTGCATAGCTTGAATCCATTCAGGTTCCATGAAGGCTTCAGCAACTTTCTTGGGTTCAGATATTGAGACAAATGCAAAGTGCCCACAGAAATTTGCTAGCTGTGTTTCTCTTGAACGAGTGAGTGGACCTGGTGCATTGATGCTATCGATTATCTTCTTAATCTGTACTTCATTTGCAACACGAGGATGAACTAGATGAAGATTTTGTTCTTGCTGATCATTGTCATCGTTAGGAGGATTGTCTTCGGGCTGAGCATTGTCATCAGGTTGATTAGGTGCAGAAATGATAAGTTCCTCTTCAGGCTGTGCTTCAGACGGTATGATTTCTCCAGTTCCCATTAGCTTGATGGATTCACTAGGTGGAACTTCATCTAGCACATTTGGCAGGTGCTCTCTTTGCGAGCTGTTAGTCTCATCGAACCGCACATCCACAGTTTCAACCACTTTATAGTGAAAGAGGTTGAAGACTCTGTAGGAGTGCGAATCCTTTCCGTAACCAAGCATAAAACCTTCATGTGCTTTCGGTGCAAATTTTGAAGTGTGATGTGGATCCTTGATCCAGCACCTAGCACCAAATACTCTGAAGTAACTGACATTTGGCTTCTTACCAGTGAGGAGTTCATAGGATTTTTTCTTCAGAAGCTTGTGAAGATAAACACGGTTGATGACATGGCATGCAGTATCAATAGCTTCAGGCCAGAACTTTCTTGGAGTCTTGTATTCATCGAGCATCGTCCGAGCCATCTCAATGAGTGTTCTGTTCTTGCGCTCCACGTGCCATTCTGCTGAGGTGTGTACGGAGCTGAGAACTCATGAGTGATGCCTAATGTATCCAAGTAAAGGTCGAGGCCGGTGTTCTTGAACTCTGTGCCGTTGTCACTTCTGATATGCTTGATCTTGACACCATAGTTGTTCATCGCACGGTTGGCGAAGCGTCTGAAGACATCCTGCACTTCAGTCTTGTAGAGAATTATGTGCACCCACGTATATCTTGAATAATCATCAGCAATGACGAAGCCATAGAGACAAGCAGTAGTAGTGAGAGTAGAGTAGTGAGTAGGGTCAAATAAGTCCATGTGTAGCAGCTCGAAGGGTTGAGATGTCGTCATGTTGTCTTCGAGGGATGCTTGGCCCTTGTCATCTTTCCAGCTTCGCAGGCACCGCACAGATGATCTTTCTTGAACTTGACGCCCTCGATGCCTATGATGTGCTTCTTCTTAGCGAGAGTGTGCAGGTTCCTCATGCTGGCATGCCCTAGCCTTCGATGCCAGAGCCAGCACTCTGAAGCTTTTGCTAGAAGACATACGGCAAGCTGTGGTCCTGCTGAGAAATCTACCATGTACAGATCATCTTTCCGATACCCTTGAAAGACTAGAGACTTGTCAGATTCCATTAGTACAAGGCAATGATATTTTCCAAATATCACAATCATGTTCAAGTCACAAAGCATTGAGACAGACATTAAGTTGAAACCAAGGGATTCAACAAGCATCACTTTATCCATGTGCTGATCCTTTGAGATTGCAACTCTACCTAGACCCAATACCTTGCTTTTACTGGTGTCAGCAAATGTGATGTGACTCTTGTCAGATGGACGTAAAGTTGAGTCCATGAGAAGACTTCGATCACCAGTCATATGATTAGTGCATCCGCTGTCCATAATCCATTCTGAAGCATGAGGTGTCATACCCTATAGTATAGTTAGGGGGATAGGCTTCACCAAGAGTATTGTGAAGCATAAATATTTGACGCGCAAGAGGATTATCAAAGCTCAGATCAAGATTAGGACTGATAGGATGATTGGCAAGCAATTCAGGAACAAAATACATAGTGAGACCATTTGGGCATTTGATCTTGCGCCCTACAAGATGTTTTAGGTCCCCAGCAATAGCATCAGACGCCTTTGATTTCCGGCTAGAGACCTTTCCCTGCAAAAGAAAGTTAATTCTTCTTAACCACCCACATCTTCAGGGGTGGCTTAGAAGCAATGAGTCTAAGTGCAGCATCTGAGAACTTTGGCTTTGAAGCCCTAGCAAATAGCCTTGCAGGAGGTGAATAGTACTCATATGAATAAGCAGAAAAGTTCTTAGTTTTATGAACATAGCGGTTTGAAGAAACACGCTCATATTCATAAGTCTGAGTATGATTTCCCTGCAAAACATTGGCGTTAGGGTGACTCCGGTGAGTCCTCTGTCTGTATGAAGCCTTTGGTCTGGGATTTGTCTTCTTCCCATGCAGTGTCATGACGACATTCACAAGAAGATTCTCAAGACAACCTTTGGGAACCCAGATCTTCTTCATTGGTGGCCCATTCCTGTAGTTAGTACCAATATACCTGGCAAATACTTTACCATTCTGATTCTTAAACAATTTATAGTTTGCATCAAAGGATTCATCAATGATAATAGGGTTAGCACAAGTGAAGCCAGATAAGGTGGATGGATCCACTGAAAGTCCCTTTGCAGCAACCCATGTGGTTTTGGGGTACTGCTCAGGCTTCCAATAGGAGCCATCAACATTCATTTTCCTCTCGAACCCAACACCCTCTTTTCTAGGGTTTCGGTTCAGAATCTGCTTTTTGAGGACATCGCATAGTGTCTGATGCCCTTTGAGACTTTTGTACATCCCTGTTTCAAGCAATGTCTTCAACCTGGCATTTTCATCAGCAATAGTAGTGGTATCCTCAGCAGAGGGGTTAGTTACCACATCAACAGTTGAAGATATTGCAACAGTAGCAGAAGTAGAACATTCAGCAACAGAAGTAGCGTTATCACGCTCAATGCATTTTAGACATGGTGGTTCAAATCCTTCCTGAGCGGGACTGATCTGTTGAGCGCGAAGTGACTCATTCTCTTTTTGAAGATCTTCATGAGCCGCTCTCAATTTCTCAAGCTCTTGCTTCCTTTGAAGATAATCATAGGAAAGCTTTCCATGAGTGGTTGAGAGCGTTTCATGACGACTTTCAAGTTCCTGGTACTTAACATGAAGATTTATTATGTCTTCAATTAAGGAATGAGAACGGGTCATTTCCGCGTCCAACAGGTCATCGCTTTTGTCTAACAGTTTTTGAGTATGTTCCATATCTTTCTGTTGTTCAGTTGCAATTTTAGCAAGTGTTTTGTAGCTGGGTTTGGATTCACAATCAGAGTCATCTTCACTTGATGTTTGAAAGTAAGCATCGCGTGATTTTACCTTGGCACCTCATGCCATGAAGCAGTAGGTGGGAGCAGAGTCGTCCTTGTCGTTAGCATCGGCGTTGGTGACGGGGCCATTGTCTTCAGTGTTGAAGATGGACTTGGCAACGTAGGCTGTAGCTAGAGCCAGACTTGCAACGCCAGGGTCAGACTCCTCCTCAGACTCCACCTCCGCCTCCTCAGAAGCAGACTCCTCCTCTGAATCCATCTCCTTGCCAACAAAAGCACGAGCCTTGCCAGATGAGCTATTCTTATGTGATGAAGACTTGGACAAGGACTTGGAAGAAGACTTTGATGATTTCTTTTTCTTCTTGTCATCGGAATCATATTCCTTGCTCTTCTTTTTCTTCTTGTTCTCATTGTCCCACTGTGGACACTCAGAGATCTAGTGTACAGGTTTCTTGCACTTGTGACATGTTCTCTTCTTGTAGTCATGAGTGGAAGCTTCATCATTTCTTGAGCTGGATCGTGAAGACTTTCTGAAGCCCTTCTTCTTAGTGAACTTCTGGAACTTCTTCACAAGCATAGCAAGCTCCTTTCCAATGTCTTCAAGATCACCAGAACTGCAGTCAGATTCTTCTTCAGATGAGGAAACAATTTTTGCCTTCAAAGCGCGAGTTCGGCCATAGTTGGGACCATAGATATCTCTTTTCTCAGATAGCTGGAACTCATGTGTGTTGAGCCTCTCAAGTATGTCAGACGGATCGAGTGTCTTGAAGTCAGGGCATTCTTGTATCATCAGGGCAAGGGTGTCGAACGAGCTGTCAAGTGACCTCAGCAGTGTCTTGACGATTTCATGCTTGGTGATCTCAGTGGCGCCGAGAGCACGAAGCTCATTTGTGATGTCAGTGAGGTAATCAAACGTGAGCTGGACATTCTCATTGTCGTTTCTCTTGAAGTGATTGAAGAGGTTGCGAAGAACACTGATCCTTTGATCTCTCTGGTTTGAGACGCCTTCGTTGACCTTGGAGAGCCAGTCCCAGACTAGCTTCGACGTTTCCAGAGCACTCACACGGCCATACTGTCCTTTGGTCAGATGACCATAGATTATGTTCTTGGCAGTGGGATCCAGTTGAATGAACTTCTTGACATCAGCAGGGGTGACACCTTCACCAGTCTTGGGAACACCATTCTTGACGAAATACCAGAGATCGACATCAATGGCGTCAAGATGCATGCGCATCTTATTCTTCCAGTAGGGATATTCAGTTCAATCGAAGACGGGGCACGCAGCGGAGACTTTGATTATCCCTGTAGTCGACATAGCTAAAACTCCAGGTGGTTAAACCGAATCACACAGAACAAGGGAGTACCTTGCTCTGATACCAATTGAAAGTGCTAGTTATCGACTAGAGGGGGGTGAATAGGCGATTTTTATGAAAGTCTTCAAAACATGAGAGTTTCGAAGACAAACAATAGAAATGAACCTATTGATATGCAGTGGAAGGTAGACTACACTAAGCAAGCCATAGTCAAGTATTCAATGAAGTGAAAGCACGAAGACTAATAGCAGCTATGTAGTAAAGATTAGGATGGAAGATAGTATGAAGCCAAACAACAATAGTAGTCACACAGTGAAGTCAAACAGGTGACGCAAATAGGCAATGACTTCACGACGACAAACTGTAAATAAAGAGAGGGAGACGATAGAACCAGTCGCTTGGCAAAGACAAAGATTTGTTGGACCAGTTCCAGTTGCTGTGACAACTGTACGTGTGGTTAGGGAGGCTGAGATTTAACTCAAAAGATTGTGTCTTCACCTTATTCCCCTTGAGCTAAGGACACCCAGTCCTCGCCCAATCACTCTGGTAAGTCTTCAAGGTAGACTTCCAAACCTTCACAGACTTCGTTCACCGGCGATCCACAATGACTCTTGGATGCTCAGAACACAACGCCTAACCGGCTGGAGGATTCACAGTCCTCAAGTGTAACAAGTCTTTAGGTCACGCGGACAGAAAGACTTCAGTGATGCCTAACACTCTTTGGCTCTGGGTGTTTGGGCTTTGTCCTCGCAAGGATTTCTCTCTCTCTCAAAAGCTTCGGAGGTGGGTTGCTCTCAAACGACAAAAGTCATGCACTAACTCTGAGCAGCCACCAATTTATGGTGTAGGGGGTGGGCTATTTATAGCCACTAGGCAACCCGGCCTGATTTGTCCGAAATGACCCTGGGTCACTAAGGAACTGACACGTGTCCCAACGGTCAGATTTCAAACACACGCGACAGCTTGACTTGGGCTACAACTAAAGCTGACTCATCCAGCTCTGGATAAGATTTGCTCTCATTGTCTTCGCTCGAAGACATAGGATTTTGGTTGAGCATCACTTCAGTCACTCTGACTTTGTTCACTGGGACCCCACTTAACAGTACGGTGGTTCCTATGACTCAACACAGAAGAAAAGGAAACAACGAAACAACTAAGTCTTCGCGCTCCATAGTCTTCACACGCTATCTTCTCTAGTCATAGTCTTCAATGTGAATATCTTCACATACCACCATTGTCTTCAATGTCTTCATACATTTTTAGGGGTCATCTCCGGTAGGTAAACCGAATCAATGAGGGACTACTACCTGTGTTATCCTGCAATTCTCACAAACACATTAGTCCCTCAACCATGTTTGTCGTCAATACTCCAAAACCAACTAGGGGTGGCACTAGATGCACTTACATTTTCACATATTGTTCTTCGCTTATTTACTTTTCCTTTGCTACTGTTACAATCACTACAAAACCCAAAAATATTACTTTGCTACCGTTACCGTTACTTCCATATTACTTTGCTACTAAATACTTTGCTGCAGATACTAAGTTATCCACGTGTGGTTGAATTGACAACTCAACTGCTAATACTTGAGAATATTCTTTGGCTCCCCTTGTGTCGAATCAATAAATTTGGGTTGAATACTCTACCCTCGAAAACTGTTGCGATCCCCTATACTTGTGGGTTATCACACCCCACTCGACATTGGTGGGCATTGATGGAATCTTCTGTACGTCCACCACCAAGTCCTTGCTTTTGGTCATATGATTTGTAGCTCCACTATCGAGCAACCATGATCCCTCACCGGAAGCAAACACCTACAAGAGATCAATGCTTGGTTTTAGGTACCCATTTTGTAATGGGTCCTTTCATGTTAGTGACAAGGGTCTTAGGAACCCAAATAGACCATTCAATGTATTCATAAGGAGAACCAACAAATTTGGCATAAACATGCCCATCACTAGCACGACACAACACATAAGAAGGGTTAAAGTCGTCGGCTTTGTTGGAAGGGGTGGCATTGCCCCTCTTGACACCACCACCCTTCATATTGTTCATCTTCTCCTTGAAAGCACCCTCTCCCTCCTTCACAAAAGTTTGCTTGAGAGGAGGAGGTCGTTTGGTCTTGTCATTCTTCTTCATGTTCCTGGACACGGGTGTGAACCCAATCCCTTCCTTGGCCACAACTTCCTTTTGATTGCTCAAAAGGTTGTTGAGGTTCTTCTCACCTTGTATGCATGACACAAGGCCTTTCTCAAGTTGCTTCTTCAACTTAGCATTCTCCTCAACAAAATGCACATTCTCACAACATGGGTTAGTAGCATTTGCATTATCAATTAAAACCATGTGAGGAAAAGTGGCTTTCTCCTTGGTTAGCTTCACTTGGAGTTGATCATGAGACTCCTTGAGGTTAGCATGAACACCTTCAATGCCTTGTGAGCCTTGTCAAGTATATCAAACTCCTCCTTGAGTCTAGCAAGATCAACCCCAAGCTTGTCCTTCTCGGAGTTTAGCACACGAGATACAGCAAGAGCATGATCAAAATCTTTCTTTAATTTAGCGTGGTCATCGTTGTATGACTCCTCAAGAGCCAAACGAAGACCTCACTCTTCCTCAAGAGCATTGGAAAGGTCCGAAATCTCATCGGCATAGTCACGACTATGCCCCTCCATCTTAGAGATGGTATCTTCGCGAGCCTCGATCATGTCATTGGCTTCACCAAGTTGTTCCAAGAGAGCAACGAAGTGCTTCTTGGATTTACCCTTGAGTTTACTCATAAAAAACTCAAATTCATTTTCCTCCACATTGGACCCCTCATGTTCATCAATGCAATCCATCAACGAAGGATTATTGATGATAGTAGTTTTGATGTTGGGGGTTACCTTGTTGGTGGCTTTAGCCATGAGGCACTTGGCGGTGATGTTCTCATTGGGTGAGTCGAAGAGAGACACCTGTGGAGTTGTCGCAATGGCAACGGAGGCCATGGCAATCGACTCACCGTCTTCATCATCATCATCATCCTCATGGTACTCTTCTTGTGCCACCAACCCCTTGGGAGGAGTCTTCTTGGTGAAGTTTCTCTTGTTGGGGAAAGACTTGGCCTTGTCCTTTCGGATGAGCTTGCCACCATTGTCTTCCCTCTTCTCATAAGGACATTCCGCAACAAAGTGGCTCACATTGCCACAATTATAGCAAGTCCTCACTCGTTGCTTGACCTTCGCGCCACTTGAGTTGTTCTTGTTGAAGTTGGGCCTTGTGTTCTTCTTGCTCCAAAATTGCCTTGAAGCAAGAGCCATGTGTTCATGATAAGCATACTTTGTATCTTCGGGGTTGCTCTCCTCTTCTTCCTCTTCGTCCTCTTCTTCCACACTAGCCTTGGCCTTCAAGGCAAGATTGGGCTTCTTTGCTCTTTGAGAACGTAACACCGCATTGGCGGTCTTGTCCAAGATTCTCATAGCCACAAACTCATCCAACACTTCACTTGAGGACAAGGTGTGGAAGTCCGACCTTTGACGAATGACGGAGGACATGGCCTTGTGGTAAGGCATCATGGCCTTGAGGAATTTGCGCTTGATCCAATTGTCATCCGTATCCTTGCTCCCATGATCTCGGAGTGAGACCGCGAGAGTAGTTAATCTCCGATAGAGCTCACGAGGTTCTTCATCTTCTTTCATTGCAAACTCATCAGCTTCATCTTGCACCACTTCATAGTTGGAGCGTTGAATTCTTGCGCTTCCTCGGTAGAGGGACACAACATGGCGCCATGCATCCTTGGCCATGGTGAATGGCCGGAGGTGAGCAAGATCTTCGGGTGGAATTGCATCTTGGATGATGAAGAGAGCATTCTCATTGAATTGATTGTCCGCGGCTTCTCTAGGGGTGAAGTTTCTTCGGTCATGCGGATAAAAACCTTCTTCAATGATTCTCCAAAGATTAGTATTAACATGGTTCAAATGACGCTTAAAGCGATAAACCCAAGAATCAAAGTCCTCACTTTTCACAATCTTAGGGGGACGACCGGCATGATTCAAATGAGTGGAAGGAATCGGTCCACCATAAGTAAGTGGAGGTTCCACATGGGCAAAGATGCCATTGCCATTTTTACCACTAGAAGAAGGAGCCTTTTCACTAGTAGCTTCCCCCTTGTCGGAGTTAGCATCCGTCACCTTGTTAGTGGTGTCACCCACTTTCATCGGTGCGGTAGATAGTTTAAGCCCTTTTAAGAATTTATTAAACATGCTTTCAACCTCGGTCGTCATGGAGGTTTTCAATGTGTCCAAAGCCACATTGAATTCCTCACGAGAGACCACGATTCCCCCATCGGCCGTAGGTGAGATTGGATTCACACCGGAGTGCTCCTCACCACCGTCTACGGTGTCAACCATACTCTTCGGACGGTAAAGTCCTTAAAAAGAGACGAGGCTCTGATACCAATTGAAAGGATCGATATAGTTGACTAGAGGGGGGGTGAATGGACAACTAACAATTTTTACCTTTTCTTTACCAACTTAAACTTTGCATCAAAGTAGGTTGTCTAGATATGCAACTAGGTGAGCAACCTATATGATGCAACAACAACAAGCACACAAGCAAGTAAGGGAAATAACACAAATAAGCTTGCACAAATAAAGGCACGAGATAACCAAGAGTGGAGCCGGTGAAGACGAGGATGTGTTACCGAAGTTCCTTCCTTTTGAGGGGAAGTACGTCTCCGTTGGAGTGGTGTGGAGGCACAGTGCTCCCCAAGAAGCCACTAGGGCCACCGTATTCTCCTCACGCCCTCACACAATGCGAGATGCCGTGATTCCACTATTGGTGCCCTTGGAGGCGTGATGTCTACTACGCAACCTTCTCCTTGTAGACGTTGTTGGGCCTCCAAGTGCAGAGGTTTGTAGGACAGTAGCAAATTTCCCTCAAGTGGATGACCTAAGGTTTATCAATCCGTGGGAGGCGTAGGATGAAGATGGTCTCTCTCAAGCAACCCTGCAACCAAATAACAAAGAGTCTCTTGTGTCCCCAACACACCCAATACAATGGTAAATTGTATAGGTGCACTAGTTCGGCGAAGAGATGGTGATACAAGTGCAATATGGATGGTAGATATAGGTTTTTGTAATCTGAAAATATAAAAACAGCAAGGTAATTAATGATAGATGTGAGCACAAACGGTATTGCAATGCTTTGAAACAAGTCCTAGGGTTCATACTTTCACTAGTGCAAGTTCTCTCAACAATAATAACATAATTGGATCATATAACTATCCCTCAACATGCAACAAAGAGTCACTCCAAAGTCACTAATAGTGGAGAACAAACGAAGAGATTATGGTAGGGTACGAAACCACCTCAAAGTTATTCTTTCCAATCAATCCGTTGGGCTATTCCTATAAGTGTCACAAACAGCCCTAGAGTTTGTACTAGAATAACACCTTAAGACACAAATCAACCAAAACCCTAATGTCACCTAGATACTCCAATGTCACCTCAAGTATCCATGGGTATGATTATACGATATGCATCACACAATCTCAGATTCATCTATTCAACCAACGCATAGAACCTCAAAGAGTGCCCCAAAGTTTCCACCGGAGAGTCAAGACGAAAACGTGTGCCAACCCCTATGCATAGGTTCATGGGCGGAACCCGCAAATTGATCACCAAAACATACATCAAGTGAATCACGTGATATCCCATTGTCACCACAGATACGCACGGCAAGACATACATCAAGTGTTCTCAAATCATTAAAAGACTCAATCCGATAAGATTACTTCAAAGGGAAAACTCAATCCATTACAAGAGAGTAGAGGGGGAGAAGCAACATAAGATCCAACTACAATAGCAAAGCTCGCGATACATCAAGATCGTATCACCTCAAGAACACGAGAGAGAGATCAAACACATAGCTACTGGTACATACCCTCAGCCCCGAGGGTGAACTACTCCCTCCTCGTCATGAAGAGCGCCGGGATGATGAAGATGGCCACCGGTGAGGGTTCCCCCCTCCGGCAGGGTGCCGGAACAGGGTCCCGATTGGTTTTTGGTGGCTACAGAAGCTTGCGGCGGCGGAACTCCCAATGTATTCTGTTCCCCGGTCGTTTTAGGGTATATGGATATATATATATATATATATATATAGGCGGAAGAAATACGTCAAGGGAGCCATGAGGGGCCCACGAGGGTGGAGGGCGCGCCCAGGGGGTGGGCGCGCCCCCCTGCCTCGTGCCTCCCTCGTTGCTTCCTTGACATGGACTCCAAGTCTCCCGGGTTGCTTTCCTTCCAAAAATAACTTCTCCAGAAGGTTTCATTCCGTTTTGACTCCGTTTGATATTCCTTTTCTTCGAAACACTGAAACAAGGGGGAAAACAGGAACTGGCACTGGCCTCTGGGTTAATAGATTAGTCCCAAAAGTAATATAAAAGTGCATAATAAAGCCCATTAAACATCCAAGATGGATAATATAATAGCATGAATACTTCATAAATTATAGATATGTTGGAGACGTATCAAGGCAGAGACCGGACCTTTACAAACAAGGTTGGGGCAATCTCCACAACTTAATTGGAGGCTCCCAACGACACCACAAAGCTTCACCACAATGGAATATGGCTCCGCGGTGACCTCAACCGTTTAGGGTGCTCAAACACCCAAGAGTAACAAGATCCGCAAGGGATGAGTGGGGGGAATCAAATTTCTCTTGGTGGAAGTGTAGATCGGGGCCTTCTCAACCAATCCCTAGAAAATCAACAAGTTTGATTGGCTAGGGAGAGAGATCGGGCGAAAATGGAGCTTGGAGCAACAATGGAGCTTGGGGATGGAAGAGGTAGTCAACTCGGAGAAGAAGACACCCCTTATATAGTGGAGAAACAAATCCAACCGTTATCCACCAACTCAGCCTACGTAGCACGGTACTACCGCGTCGGGGACGCGGTACTACTGCAAGAGCACACGGTACTACCGCAGGGCCCCGCGGTACTACCGCCCGTGCAGCAGAAACCAGAACAGCCCAAATGCAAAGAAGCAGAGGGCGGTAGAACCGCTGGCGCGGTACTACCACTCCCCCTTGCGGTACTACCATAAGGCAGGGATAGTCCAGATTTTGGGAAGGCACGGACATATAAAAATACATCCGTGGCAACTTCCGCTGAGTTGGGATCTATGCAAAAATCTGACACGGTAGTACTGCAAGCTAGGAGCGGTACTACCACGCGGGGTGCGGATGTAAAAAATTACATCCGCTCCTACTGCCGCGCAAGCTGCTGAGCCTGGCCAGAGCGCACGGTACTACCGCGCCCCTGGCGCAGTACTACCGCATAGGGCGCGGATGTAAAAAATTACATCCGCCCCTACTACCGCAATAGCAACAGTGCCTGGCCTGAGGCCACAGTACTACCACTCCAGGGAAGCGGTACTACCACGCCAGAGGCCGGCACTACCGCAAGGGCCTGCGGTACTACCGCTCCTAGGAGCAGTACTACCGCATGCCCTAGTTCAGCAAACATGACATTTTGCATAGACAAGAAAAGACAGAGGATGCTCCAAAGTGCCAAAGGAAAGGCAATGCGAAAGGAGTAGACGTGTACGTGATGATTCCACCCAAACCTTTCCAAAGCGGACCCCATCTACCGAAAAAGAAACATAGAGAAACGACGTCTTCAATAGTCTTCGAGGGGCACCAAATCGTCTTGTGCCTAGTGAAGAAATGTCTGAAATACTCAATGCACACGATTAGTCCACAAAAGCATTGTCATCAATCACCAAAACAACTAAGGGATAAATATGCCCTTACAACATGTTAAATTTGGAGTTAAGGTTTAGAAGATATGAGTATTTTAAAAAAACATTTGATATGTACTGCGGGTTTAATGTCAGAAACATTAGGGGTTTTTCTATAAAATAGCAAAACGGACAAATAATACCTATTTCTTTTATTAGTAGGTATAGACTAGTAGGAGTTTTCGTCATGTATGCTTGCACAGGTGTGCATTCGTGGTTTTTGTTTACGACAGATGGTCGGTTTGTTACATTCAATTTGATGATTTGTCATGATGATTATGCTCTGAAGTGGGTTAAAGTTCAATGATCTTTCCAAGATAAGAGAACGGCATTTACAGAATGGAAGCATTGCGAATATACAAGTCATTTATGTGTATTTTGCTCTTATTTAGGATTTGGTATATATTTGAGTAATTTATGTATACAAGCGGCGACTAGGGTTACGCCGCGCCGCCAACCCCTCCCTTCCGCATATCCCCTCGCCGCCAACCCCTCCCTTCCGCATATCCCCTCGCCGCCACTGGGGGTAGCCACTAGTAAGCCCGTGCGGCCGCCGGTGAGGGTGGCGTCGAGGCTTTCAAACACTCTGCTGCTGCACGGGACAGGGTTAATGACACCGAGGCGGCGGCCTCAGGCGGAGAGGGTGGCCTACATCCAGAGGCGAGTGGTGTGCGCTGGTGCTAGGGGTCGTTCCCCTCGGCTGGGTGGGGACAAGGAAGCGGTGAGCATTGGTCGCGGTACGGGGGTACCCCATAGTCTCCCGGCGACAGACCTGAAGATGACGCCTTTGTCGCGTGCTGCTTACTCTACCATGTCGGGTCTGGCCAGATCTAGTGGTTGGCTAGACGGAAGATGGGTTGGGACCTCTAAACTGGGAGAATTTCCTAGCCATCGACGACAGCCACGACCGCGACGATGCTCTGGGCCACGTTTCCCCCCTTGGAGGTGACGTCGAGGTACATCTCCCCTTTCCCTCCTTGTCCTTTATCAGGGCGAAAACTCTCAATCCCTGGGATTGAGTGGCAGTGGTGCTATGGCGTTGTCACCTCCTTTTGGAGGTGTCGTTTTAGAACTGTGGGACTGCGTGAGGGCAGTTGTGTGCTCGGTGTGCTCCTGTTGGCGGCTTGATTCAATTTCTAGTGGTGATGCACTAGAAATGTGCATGTTGAGATGGATGTGTGGCCACACAAGGAAGAACTGAGTCTGGAATGATGATATACAAGATAGAGTTGAGGTAGCACCGATTGAAGAGAAACTTGTTCAACATCATCTAAGATGGTTTGGTCATATTCAATGCAGACCTCCAGAAGTGCCAGTGCATAGCGGATGGCTAAACTGTGCTGATAATGTTAAGAGAGGTCAGGGTAGACTAAACTTGACATGGGAGGAGTCTGTAAAGAGAGATCTGAAGGACTGGAGTATCACGAGAGAACTAACCATGGACAGGGATGCATGGAAGCTTGATATCCATGTGTGCTAGAATCATGAGTTGGTTGTGAGATCTTATGGGCTTCACCTCTAGCCTACCCCAACTTGTTTGGGACGGTCGGTTCCTCTTCAACTCGTTGTGCTCTTCTTCCCCTTGTGGTCCATTTGTCCAACGGGTGAATGCCCTTGAGCCTGGGTGAGAGGGATAGTGTAGCCCTTAAGACAACGATGTGACGGTGATGATGAGGGGTTGTGGTCTTGGCAAGCTCTAGCCCATCCTTTGGCCATGTTTTCTTGAGGCAATCTCATTTCTAAAGCTTGCATTTGACACGACCCGTGATGTAGGCGACGACTTTGATCCATGGGCAATTTTCTTCGTGAGGTGGTTGTGTTTGACGTTTCATTAACTTACAACTTGTCCAGTCTTCATTGCGTGCTCTCGGTGAGCAATTCTACCTTGCCGACTGTGTGACGCCCTTTTATCCAGGGTAGGGGCTATCTTCGGAGGTGGAGGCGAATCGTTGTAGGATCGAAAGTATGTCTAGAGGGGGGTGATTAGACTACTTGACCAAATAAAAATCTACCCTTTTCCCAATTTTAGTTCTTGGTAGATTTTAGCAACTTACCACAAGTCAAGCAATCAACCTACACATGCAATTCTAAGAGTATACCAGTGGAATGTAAAACAATTGCACATGAAGGTAAAGGGATGAGATTGAGGGAGCAAACGCAATGTTGACACGAAGATTTTTTATCCGTGGTTCCGATAGGTGGTGCTATCGTACATCCACGTTGATGGAGACTTCAACCCACGAAGGGTAACGGTTGCGCGAGTCCACAGAGGGCTCCACCCACGAAGGGTCCACGAAGAAGCAACCTTGTCTATCCCACCATGGCCATCACCCACGAAGGACTTGCCTCACTAGGGTAGATCTTCACGAAGTAGGCGATCTCCTTGCCCTTACAAACTCCTTGGTTCAACTCCACAATCTTGTCGAAGGCTCCCAAGTGACACCTAGCCAATCTAGGAGACACCACTCTCCAAGAAGTAACAAATGGTGTGTTGATGATGAACTCTTTGCTCTTGTGCTTCAAATGATAGTCTCCCCGACACTCAACTCTCTCTCATAGGATTGGATTTGGTAGAAAGAAGATTTGAGTGGAAAGCAACTTGGGGAAGGCTAGAGGTCAAGATTTATGTAGTTGGAATGGAATATCTTGACCTCAACACAAGTGTAGGTGGTTCTCTCTCAGAAAATATGTATTGGAAGTGTAGGCATGTTATGATGGCTCTCTCCACGAACGAAGAGTGGGTGGAGGGGTATATATAGCCTCCACACAAAATCTAACCGTTACACACAAATCACCAAACTCGGTGGGACCGATTCAGAGAACTCGGTTGGACTAATTTAGTTCAAAAATGTGAACGTTAGGATTCTCGGTGGGACCGACATGTCAACTCGGTGGGACCGATGTCATTAGGGTTAGGGCATAACGTAATCTCGGTGAGACCGATTACACAAACTCGGTGAGACCGATTTTGGTAATAGCCAAACAGAGAGTTGGTCAGGCAAACTCGATGGGACCGATTCGCTCATCTCGGTTGGACCGAAACGTTACGAAGGGGAAACGGAGAGTTTGCATTGCAATCTCGGTGGGACCAATCGCTCATCTCGGTTTGACCGAAACGTTGCGAAGGGAAACAGAGAGTTTGCAATCCCATCTCGGTGAGACCGAGATCCCTATCGGTGAGACCGAATTGATTAGGCAGTATAAAGAGAGACTAGAACCTACCGGGGAGCCCTCGGTTTCTGGCAGTGGCTATGTCAACTGAACTCGGTGGCTCCGGATGGACAGAATCGGTGGGGCCGAGTTGGACTTTTTGGTTTAGGACATATGTGGATATGAGAAAGTAGTGGAGGGTTTTGGAGCATATCACTAATTGAGCAAGATCCTCATTAAGCAACACCTCATCCCTTCTTAATAGTATTGGCTTTTCCTATAGACTCAATGTGATCTTGGATCACTAAAATAGAAAATGTAGAGTCTTTTGCTTTGAGCTTGAGCCAATCCTTTGTCCTTAGCATTTTGAAGGGTCCACTTTCTAATCCATGCCATGACAAACATTGAGCTTTCCTGAAATATTTATCTTGGAATAGCATTAGCTCAATGAGCTATATGTTGTTAGGAATTACCAAAACCACTCAGGGATAGTTGCTCTTTCAATCTCCCCCTTTTTGGTAATTGATGACAACATATAGATCAAAGCTTCGACAAATGATAAATAAGATTGAAAAACATCGTCACTTTGAGAAGTATGTGATAAGCAAGAGCTCCCCCTAAATTTGTGCATTATTTAAGATTTGCTTTTGAATGCAAATGCACAATCAATTAGGATCATGGGTTACTCTTCCATGTCACATACATCTTGGTGGAGCGCTCAAAATGATAGAGATTAAAAGCATGCACTCATCACCAAGCAAAGTGAACGATCATAATATGATATGAAGGATAGCATTAACCAACAAGCATTAAGGGTAGCATATGATCAAACACTTGACCAAATAAGTATCTCACAAGGACATAAAGTAGTATCACACAAGCACGCAAAAAAGTTTCAAACCAACCAAAAAGAGTGCAAAGAGAGATAAAAACCAACACTCTCTCTCGAAGCCTATGATCTATACATTTTTCTCCCCCTTTGGCAACAAGTTACCAAAAAGTTTGAAAATGCATAGTGCTAAACGACTCTCAGGCTTGATCTTCGGGAGGTGGTGTTGAGAGAACGCCAAGGACGAAAGCTTCTGATGAAGTGGCTGGAGCTGGTGGAGTAGCTGCTGGAGTTGGGACTGGAGCTGTGGATGCTGGTGCTGATGCTGTAGCTCTAGTGTCTGTCACTGGCACTGCAGCAGATCTCTGTCCTCTGGGCACTCTAGCAAATGCATCTGTGGTAGCCTTGCCCTTCTTCTCCTCTGCTTCCTCCTGAAGTTGCTCAACTGCAGTTTGGATCTCTGTGATCTTGACATCAAGGTCATAGAATTTTGTCTCAACAATCCTTTCCAAACTCTCCTGGTTCTTGGTCAGGGTGGCCAAGCCCTGCTCAATCCTCGGAGTGGATTGGATCAGATATCCAAGCTGGTCTTGCTTGCTCTTCAAGAAGACCTGAGATGCCTTTTCCATAGTTGGCATCTTTGCAGCCTTCTCAGCTTTAGCTTTGGCTTTCTTCTCTCGTGCTTGCACAGATGATGGTTTATTCTCAGTCATGACTATTGTGTTGTCCTCAAATTCAGGATAGATGGGAAGATGCTCTTTGTCCAAGATGTACTTGCCCTTGCCCATCTTTGAGTTAAAGAGCTCCTGGATGTGTGGGGCATATCCACAACTTCTCTTCTGATCAGCTGTAGTCCTCTTGATTGTTTCCACAATCAGGCTCATAACCTTGAACTTCTGTGGGACATCAAATATGTGCAGCAAGTTGATAGCATGTCCTCTGATCATCTTGTGATCACCTGACTTGGGAAGAAGTGTGTGCCTCAGAATCCAATTGATTGTAGGCAGTCCAGACAACAAATAGTGTACAGATCCAAACTTATGTGTGTCCAAAGCATCATCAGGGATCTCTTTGTACATATTTGCCATAGAGTTGTGGTCTTTCTTCTTCTTGGCATAGACATCCAAGTCATCCTCATGTTCCTCAGGAGCATTTATGAGTTTTGCCCATTCTTCAATAGTAGACTGGTACCTAGTACCCTCAGACATCCACACAATCCTTCCATCTGGATAGAAGTGTGTAGTGGAGTAGAATTGCATAATGAGCTCATCATTCCACTTGGTGAACTTCTGAGCCACAAACTCATCAACTCCACATGCCTTGAAGCTGTCATATACACTAGGGAAGTGATCCTCATTCTCCTTGATGAATTTCCAATGAACCCATCTCATGTCACACACTATGGGCTTCTTGTCAAGTAAAACAGTCTCATAGAAGTCATGTTGTTCCTTAGTGTGGAATCTGTACTCCACAGCAGTCCTTCTCCTGGTGGCATATGGATCAGACTCTCTCCATAGCCTCAATCCTGAATCCTTCCTGATTTTCATGTTCTCTGCAACTGGGTGTGCATCATTGTGATCAGGGATCTTTGGCTTCAGCTTCCTCAAAATAACAGAATCATCTTCTTCTTCTTCAGTAGCCTGAGGCACTGGGGCCTTGTTCTTCTCCTCGGCAGGGATGTTCCTGGTGCTCCTCTTGGGTTTTGGCTTTGGAGCTGGAGCAGTAGTCTTAGGACCAGTTTTGGGCTTAGATGGAGCAGCCCCTGATCTGATTGCATCTCCCATGAGCTTTTGAGCTTTGGGTGCTGGTGCTGCATCCTCTTCCTCTTCCTCTTCTTCAGAATCTTTCCTCATTGAGGGCTTGCCAAGAACTCTGGCAGTAGTGGTTCTGGCCCTCTTCTTCTTCTTATCTTCTCCAACGGCCTCTTCTTCAGACTCAATGGTGAACTTCATAGTTTCACCTGTGGCAACTTTCCTTGGCTTAGACATGGGTTGTCTTCTTGCTGGCATTTTAGTTTTCAGACCAAGCTTTGTTGCAGAAGCTGTGCCATATTCTTTCTTCAGCACTTTCTTCTTGGAAGTGGCTTCATCTTCAATAGCCACATAGTCTTCATCCTCTGAATCAGAAGTTCTCTTCTTCCTTGTTCTGGTAGCAGCCTTTGGCAAGTTGCTTGGAGTGCTCCTCCTGCCATCATCATAGCTGCTAGAGGGACTAGTGCCCTCACTTAACTGAACCTGTTCCTCTGACTTGTTTTGGATGTCACTTTGGTCAGACATCTTGCAAGCAAACTGTCAGCAGACCCTGTGAATAGGTTATAGATGAGGTAGAGTAGATGAGCATCACAAAGTACAGGAGTTTTTGCAAAACAGAGGACTTAAAAACTTAGTTTAGTTCTTCACAGAAAGCATTTCGGATCTACCGATTTGTAAACTCGGTGATACCGAAGCAGCTTTTGGAACCTGAACTAGTGAACTTGGTCAGACTAAGTCACAGTTCGGTGGTATCGAGACTGCTAGGGTTTCACAGAGAATCGAACTCGGTCACACCGATTTGAAATTTTCGGTAGGACCGAAAATGCGTGTGCTCTGGCCTAAGCCAAAATCGGTGAGACCGATTTCCACAACTCGGTCGGTCCGAGATGAATTCGGCGGAGACCTAACCCTAAATTTTCAAATCAACACTAATCTACGGGACTTTTTCGCTGGACAGGATGATTTCAATTATAGCAAGAAACATGGCAGAGCAATGTGCTAGGAATCGGAGTTAAAGATTAGCACAATGATCAAGTCTGTACCCTAGTGCGGCGACGAACTTGCTACGGCGGAGAGGATTTCCGTTGACGGCGGCGGAGACCAGCGGCGGGAGGTCGCTGGCGACGAGAGGACGATCCGGAGACCAGAGGAGGCAGAGTAAGTTACGCGCAGGCGAAGGGGTTTGGAGAAATTTCCAAATTTTGACCCTGCGGTATATATAACCTGACCCTGTCGGTGTGATCGAGTGGAACAACTTGGTGGCACCGAGATACAAAACTGCAAGCAGTTACTGCAACTCGGTGTGACCGAAAAGTTCTAATCGGTTGCACCGAGATTGAAAACCCTAGATCAACTTAGTGACTCGGTAGGACCGAAAAGGATGAATCGGTCAGACCGAGATGCACAAAGAGGTTTTGGAGGTTTAAGTCTATGACGAATAGGGATCTCCGAGTGCTCCTCACACAGAGTGGTTCGAATATGACTTGATCAAACTTTGTGATGTAGCATGAATAGAGTTTGAGACGAGAAAAGCATAGATAGCTAGAGGGTGTTCTTAGGCATTCTTGTCCATCCATTTGGCAAAAGAGAAAGAGCCAAACAATCATAGCAACAAATGGATGTCCTCGAATGAGTAAAATATGCATCCAACATGCTCACACAATAAGATGGCAAATGAAATATGTGTCAAAGCATGCACAAACATTCTAGCATCTATCAAGCAATTGGCGATGACTAGGTCATCTATATATGAGTATATTGACTTAGGAGTCAAATGAGAACATTTGATAATAGGTCATAGTCATCGTTTAAGCACAAGTGGGGTTACCACTTTTACATAAAGAATTGTTGTGTTCACACCATTAGAGTTGCTTTAGCTCATTGATTTGAGTAAAGCTCCCCCTATATGTGATATTCCCCCTAAAGGGAATGAACTAACCTTGGGTTTTGTCGATGATGACTTCATGTAGGTGTTGAAGATGTAGATGCTCAATGTTGATGTAGATCATTTGGAGCAATCCTTTGGAGTGAGTTACACTTTCAATACCTACACGGGTTAGTCCCACAAGGAACGAACAAGGATATCCATAGACATAGAGTGATGCATACACAGGATGATGTCCATGAAAGCATTAGGTTACCTTGTCCCTTGTCTTACCAACAAGAGGGTTTGTGTCTCCTTGAACTAGTGCAAGATATGGAAGTTGTTTGCACTTGTCCTTGCCAAAATGATAGGAGTGAAGTATGTTGGCGGAGTCACCCTCAAGAACTCTCTAGTTCTTCTTCTTCTGGATCCACACCATCTTGATGGGAATCCTTGGAGTCGTAGTTGTACTTGATGAAGTGGAACTTGATGTAGTCTTGGGAACCCACTTGACCAAGGCCTTTGGTGCTTCTTCAAATGCATCAATTTCCTCTTGAAGCTTATCCTTGCCTTTTTGCTTGTGGTCTTGTGGTGGAAGATCATCTTAAGCTTGTGTCCCCTTGAAAGAAGTAGGATCATACTTCTCTTGTTGAGGAACAAACTTCGTATTGGGGTATTGATCTTCTTCCCACTCAACTCCATTGGCATTGAACTTTCGTTCAAAACCAACACCTTGATTCTTCCGGTGTCTTCCTTGCTTGCGCACAATTTCCTCAAATTGCTTACTTCCTGCAAGACTCTTGTAAACACCTTTCTCTATGATTCCCTTCAATAAGCTATTTTCTTGCTCAAGTGTAACTTGGCTAAGAGAATCATTAGTGGAATCAAGAGAACTACTAGAAGCATCAACATTGGATTTAGCATGATTGTTGTTACCACTAGATGAAGAATCTTTCTTGTTCTTGTTGCTAGATTTAACTTGTGGCATGTAAGGAGATAAGAGTAAACGCTTGGCAATGTAAGAAGAACTTTTCTTGCGAAGATCATCATTGATTGCCTTTAAAAACTCATGCTCTTGCTCAAGGTTGAGCTTTTCAAAGCATAGCTTATCATGAGTCTTTAAAAGTTCTCGATGATTTTCCAAGGTAGTTTCATGAGCTAACTTAAGAGTGTTTAGTTTTTTGGTTAGACGCTCAATCTCCTTCTTATCATCATCATTCGTTTTATCTTGATTAGCATGATTAATTGACGTTTCATCATAGTTTTCATCACTAGAGTTGTCAACAAGTAAATCATCATCACCTAGCAAATCATCTTCATCACTATTGAAATCAACATACTCGGGATGTGTTACCTTTGGACCTTTGACCATGAAGCATCTTCCAATTCCTTCATTTGGTGAGTCAAATATGTCATAGGAGTTGGTTGACACAAGTGCTAGACCGGCAACACCTTCATCTTGAGTATATTCGGAGTCGGAGTGATAACTTCTTTCGGAGTGATTGTCGGAGTCGGAGCCAGATACCCACTCACCAACATGAGCTTGATGTCTTCTTTTTGTGTAGCTCCTTGATGACTTTTCCTTTCTTTCCGAATCCTTGCTTCTCCGAGAGGGTCTTCGTTCATAACGATCATCTCTACTCCTCCTTTCTCTTGGTGGTGATTCTTCTCTTCTACTTCTTATTTTGGGAGAACCTTCTCGTCTTTTGTAGGGGGCCGTACACTCATTGGAGTAGTGTCCGGGTCTTCCACAATTGTAGCAATTTCGCTCACGACTAGAAGATCTTTTGTTATTGTAGGACCTTGACTTGGAACTTCTTTCTTTGCTTCTTCTCTTGTAAAACTTGTTGAAGTTCTTTACCATTAGGCTCAATTCTTCATTGAAGTTTTGTTTCTCACTTGAAGATGTGGGAGTATCACATGAGGCTTTGTAAGCACCACTTGACTTGTTGTGAAGCTCTTCCTTATCCTTGAGAGACATCTCATGAGCAACAATTCTTCCAATGACTTCCGTTGGCTTGAGATCTTTGTAATTGGGCATCATTTGGATCAATGTGCACACGGTATCATATTTTCCATCCAAGGCTCTTAGGATCTTCTTGATGATGAATTTGTCGGTCGTCTCTTCACTTCCTAAGCCGGCAATCTCATTTGTGATGAGAGCAAGCCTAGAGTACATTTCAGCGACACCTTCACCATCCTTCATTTTGAACTTGTCAAGTTGACTTTGAAGCACATCCAATTTGGATTCCTTGATGGAGTCAGCACCTTCGTGCATATCAATCAAAGTATCCCAAATTTCCTTTGCATTCTCAAGACGGCTGATTTTGTTGAATTCTTCGGGGCATAATCCGTTGAAGAGAATATCACAAGCTTGAGCATTGTATTGTAGCATCTTCAACTCTTCCGCGGTAGCTTCACGGTTCGGTTCTCTCCCATCAAAGAATTCACCTTGCAAGCCAATACACACAATAGCCCAAATGGCGGGGTTATGTCCAAGAATATGCATTTTCATCTTATGCTTCCAACTAGCAAAATTAGTGCCATCAAAGTAAGGACCTCTACGGTGGTAATTTCCCTCGTTAGACGCCATATTCTCCTAGGTTGTGAAACCAAGGCTATGACCACCAAAAGCTATGGAAATCAAAGCAAATGGAGACCAAAGCTTTGATACCACTTGTAGGATCGAAAGTATGTCTAGAGGGGGTGTGATTAGACTACTTGACCAAATAAAAATCTAGCCTTTTCCCAATTTTAGTTCTTGGCAGATTTTAGCAACTTACCACAAGTCAAGCAATCAACCTACACATGCAATTCTAAGAGTATAGCAGCGGAATGTAAAACAATTGCACATGAAGGTAAAGGGATGAGATTGAGGGAGCAAACGCAATGTTGACACGGAGATTTTTTATCCTTGGTTCCGATAGGTGGTGCTATCGTACATCCACGTTGATGGAGACTTCAACCCACGAAGGGTAATGGTTGCGCGAGTCCACGGAGGGCTCCACCCACGAAGGGTCCACGAAGAAGCAACCTTGTCTATCCCACCATGGCCGTCGCCCACGAAGGACTTGCCTCACTAGGGTAGTTCTTCACGAAGTAGGTGATCTCCTTGCCCTTACAAACTCCTTGGTTCAACTCCACAATCTTGTCGAAGGCTCCCAAGTGACACCTAGCCAATCTAGGAGACACCACTCTCCAAGAAGTAACAAATGTTGTGTTGATGATGAACTCCTTGCTCTTGTGCTTCAAATGATAGTCTCCCCAACACTCAACTATCTCTCATAGGATTGGATTTGGTTGAAAGAAGATTTGAGTGGAAAACAACTTGGGGAAGGCTAGAGATCAAGATTTATGTGGTTGGAATGGAATATCTTGACCTCAACACAAGTGTAGGTGGTTCTCTCTCAGAAAATATGTATTGGAAGTGTAGGCATGTTCTGATGGCTCTCTCCACGAATGAAGAGTGGGTGGAGGGGTATATATAGCCTCCACACAAAATCTAACCGTTACACACAAATCACCAAACTCGGTGGGACCGATTCAGAGAACTCGGTTGGACCGATTTAGTTCAAAAATGTGAACGTTAGGATTCTCGGTGGGACCGACATGTCAACTCGGTGGGACCGATGTCATTAGGGTTAGGGCATAACGTAATCTCGGTGAGACCGATTACACAAACTCGGTGAGACCGATTTTGGTAATAGCCAAACAGAGAGTTGGTCAGGCAAACTCGATGGGACCGATTCGCTCATCTCGGTTGGACCGAAACGTTACGAAGGGGAAACAGAGAGTTTGCATTGCAATCTCGGTGGGACCGATCGCTCATCTCGGTTTGACCGAAACATTATGAAGGGAAACAGAGAGTTTGCAATCCCATCTCGGTGAGACCGAGATCCCTATCGGTGAGACCGAATTGATTAGGGTTTCTGGCAGTGGCTATGTCAACTGAACTCGGTGGCTCCGGATGGACAGAATCGGTGGGGCCGAGTTGGACTTTTTGGTTTAGGACATATGTGGATATGAGAAAGTAGTGGAGGGTTTTGGAGCATATCACTAAGCATTTTGATCAAGATCCTCATTAAGCAACACCTCATCCCTTCTTAATAGTATTGGCTATTCCTATAGACTCAATGTGATCTTGGATCACTAAAATAGAAAATGTAGAGCCTTGTGCTTTGAGCTTGAGCCAATCCTTTGTCCTTAGCATTTTGAATGGTCCACTTTCTAATCCATGTCATGCCAAACATTGAGCTTTCCTGAAATATTTATCTTGGAGTAGCATTAGCTCAATGAGCTATATGTTGTTAGGAATTACCAAAACCACCCAGGGATAGTTGCACTTTCAATCGCACTGTGATGATGTATCATCAATGGGAAGCGTTCGAAGGCATGACCCATTTCCGGTGGTGTGGCTCCCCTCAAGAACTTTGTCCGTCCCTCCCATGTGAGTATTGTTGGACCAGGGCCCTCGATGTTGTAGCTTTTTGCATGTTTGTCCATGCCCTAGTAGTCTTTATTCAACTCTTTGTGTTGGCGGCTTGGGGTTGCATTCTCTATTTTCTTTACCTTATCTTCTGTTGTAAAACATGATTCCTGAACAGTTTATGGCTTTGTTATTTCGAAGTCGAGCTCGTCTCGAGCCTTCATTCAAGACATCTATGTTGATATTGGATTACTGACTTGGTTTACAAGACAGTAGTGACCTCTCCCACCCAGCCCGTGACTAGAGCATACCGAAGACATTGCAACTTAATTTTATGGGCGATAAGTCAGCATAATGCATATTTTCTTTTTTCGTGAATACGCAAAAGAATTGCATATCTTTTCATTATTAGAAGAGGAGAATTTACTTGCATGACTAACATGTAACGCAAGCACGTACACGGACACGACATGCGTGTAGGGGCGTATGGGCCCGCGCAACCCTCTAGGCTACTACGGGCTACGTGTCGAGTGTCAATAATGCATCTTTTCTCTAAAAGGAACTGTTTTCAGTACCATATCCATCTCGTTTGTAAAAGAATATAACCGGGATAATGAATTTGACGGCCCTAGTATCATATGCGCATATTGTTTGTTTAAGTGCTTACCCATTTCAAAAGAGAGAAAAATGCCCATAAGATTTGATACTTGAACATGCTACGGTATGTATATTACCCAGAAAGATGTGCATCCTACCCTTGTTTATGTCGTCTGCAATGGTAATGAAAAGCACCGCACCTGCTAAAATTCATGCCGCACTGTAATTAGCATCTCAAGATGTAGCTCAGTTGCTTTTTTTGGTCAAGTTTAAGTCAGATTAATAGAGTGATGAGTACTTAGGTAGCAACAGTATTGGAGCATCAAGGTTCTCAAAGCAATGTGGGTCATGCATCGATCCATGCAGTCACTTTCATTAAAAGGGAAAGGTGTAGAGAGTTCGGATTGCAGGAATAAGTCGCTTTCATTTCCAGAAAAAAAGCAAGGATCTTTGACCAAACACAATGGCATGCTGCCATTAGTTTTTAATTATTACTATTATATTGAATTTTTCATGCTGCCATGAGTGATCTATGAGGACACCCTTTCCCTCAAATAAAAGAGGGGACACCCTAATTATTGTTTATGACTGTCATCAGGAGCATGTGTTAAGTCATAGATCTTCCGGGATTAATGGCACTTTGCTCTAAACACATTTGGTCACATGTCTTAAACTCTTGAGATTAGACTGGCCTCTCAAGAAGGAAAGATGGGCAACGACGCATAACTGGTTGGTGGTATGGGTGCCACTAGATTTTATCATTTATAATTCACATCCTTGTCATGGACATCAAGAAAAATAGGTGTCATCTTGATTTGGACTTTTAGAGGCCCAATTATATGTTTATGTGCAATGCACGTGTCTCGTGAGGTGCTTAGAATAAGACGGTCAGCTTCTTTTGCTTATATGATACATGCTTTGACAGAAATGCTATGTAGCAATTTGCCTCAAACAAGTGCACGATACCACAGTTTAAGCATGTAAATAGTGCGCTTGCATCAGACGGAAATGGGTCTCGTTGTACATGCTTGTTCATATCTAAACCCGCGATGGTGCTCTTTTGGGTCGTCTGGAAGTCGAGGGATGACACGATCTTCAATCACAACCCACTACAATTGTCGACGTCATCTTCGCTAGGTCATGGCATTATCCCCACCGCCGCCGCTCTTTTGGGTTGTCTGAAAGTCGAGGAACAACATGATCTTCATCGCATCTGGTATGGTGTCGACGCCATCTCCAGCCAGCTCAAGGAGCACTTTGCGTGTGAGGGCGCGTTCCCATCCCCGACCCATTTTCGAGGAATATCATATTTACATGTTATTGCCGCCCTACCTACCCCTCGTAGTCGAAGGATTGATATTGCTAAATTCATGATTTTGATCTTAAACATCGGATCCAACAAAATTCTCGAAATATTTGTTCGTACCGCCTTTTACAGATAAATCCGCAACCAAGATTCGTCACTTTATAATAATGGACGCGTCTAGGGAGCGGCCAGCTGCTCCCTAGCGTTCCCGAGCGGCCACCACCAGAAAAGGAAAGATTCGGTCCCCCTGACCTCAGAAAAGGAAATCCAGCTACAGACCCACACCAACCCAACAAACTACACACAAGACGCAGTCCCCAGGCCATCACATGGCCTTCCCTCCCCTCCTAAAGCACTCGAAGCTCTCACGCCCTCTTGGCCACCAACCTTCTCCCCATGCCCCTACCTGCCCCCACCTAGCTTCTTCTCCACGAAACAAGGGGTTCCCAGTTCTGGATCTCCATCGCCAGAGCTGCCATGGCAGATGAATCAAGGTGAAATAACAATGCTATGGAACAATTTGCTGCGAAAAAAAGAAGAAAGAGGGAGGACAAATTAGAAAGTACCAGGCAGCACCAACAAGGGTGAAAAAAGAGGTTGATCCTTCTGTCCTCATGTCCAGATCCTCACTCCTTGACTTTCTCTTTCACCCCCACACCAAATTTCTCTTTGAAAAATAGCTTCTTCATACTTAAAAGACAACACAAACAAGGATAAAAAATGGGGAGATCCGGTACCTGTGCAATTTTAACTAATTATTGTGCAACTAGATCATAAGACAAGTCAACTTTTGCAGCAATGTGTGCAACAAAACACAGAAAATATGCAAATATATATAAGATAGCACATATAGAGTCTTATTTCACACATAATGCAGAAGAACCAGTGTCACTGTAGCAAAAAAAGAAAAGAAAAAAACATATTGTAGGTACAATGAAAATATAACTATCAACTAGACAAGAAGTATATGTGTTTTTTTCCTTTGATCTTTCCACATAGTAGTATATGTGACTTTGTAGCTTAGAATTGTGTGCAAAAATCTACATCAGTTCATGCACCCCCATAGCCTGTAAAACCTGCACATGATGCAAAAAAAGAAGTTTGAGAAAAAATGAACCAACGCTAGCTTGTATTTGTGCAACTTAACGAGTACAAGTGTGCAACCGACAACACTCCCATATCCATCCACTTATGGGGTTTGAATTTCATTAGTTGGCATCTTCAACTCATATAAAAGTAAAAGATGCCAACTCAGATAATTTCAGATTCATTTTGGTTTTAGCTAAAAATCTGTATGCAGAATTTCAAAAATAAACTTTATGTTGGCTGTTGTGCAACTACATCATCTATTTTGTGCAACTGCAAGTACTCCTGCATGCAAATCATGTTGCGTGTTTATGCAACTATGTATTGAATTTTGAACTGAGGAACATGATGAATTTAGCCTATCTAAACACAAGAAAATAGATAAAATAGTGAATTTAATAGATTATAATCTTCCAAATAAGTAGTGCAACTATAGTCAAGTGCATTTGCAAACCTAGAAAATTATATGCATGTGAACACATGAGGATGCCAACTACTGAATGGTTCTTGTGCAACTAAAGAAGTTGAAGATGCCAACTCACGTGGCACTGTTGCGCAACTATTAAAAAATTGATGATGCCAACTCCCTTATGCAACTAAAATAGTTGCGGATGCCAACTCATGCGATATTGTTATGTGACTATTCAAAAAGTTAAGACTGCCAACTCCCAAATGGTTCTGGTGCTACTATGAAAGTCGAGGATGCCAACTCGTGTGATACTGTTGTGCAACTATTTGAAAACTTGAGGATACCAACTCTTAATTGATTTTTGTACAACTATAAAAGTTTCAGGATGCCAACACCTAGCTGGTTCTTGTGCAACTGCGTAAAAAATAATATCCCAGGTTTCTTTTTGTAGGAAAAAAATCCTAATGCCATTTTATGTTACCTCGGCAGCTGCTGCAGACGATGTGCCAACTCCAGCTACAACTCCAACCTGCGTGGTCGCCTTCCGTTTCCGCCGTTTCACGAAGAGGAATGGGTCACCAACCTAAAGGATGCATGGAAAAAGTAACTTGTGTGTGTGTCCAAAAAAGGGAAATGCACCCTCACTGCTTCCTCGATACCCCTATTTTTGAGTCAAACGAATAGTCACGACTAGTCGATGAGTCGTAACTAGAAGTCGACTCAGACACCTCGACTAGATCGGCACGGCATGACTCGTCAAGAGTCGCTACCCCAGAAGGACTTGTCGAGTCGAAAACTTTGCACGATATTTACCTCATCATCCTCTGCCTCCCCATCGACTTGGGGGCTGTTTCGAGTTCCACCGAGAAGAATTGTTTACAGGCCCCTGCATAGAACAAACAAAACACATAACATGGTCAAGAACCCCCCCCCCCCAATAGTTATTATAATTGCAAAACAAAACTGCCACAAGGATAAATGAAAAATGATGAAAAAAGCAAACATACCTCTCCTTCACTAGGAGCCGCATATCCTTCTACAACCATTTTTGGTCCGTGAAAAGAAAAGCGAACAAACAAATTAGTCGAAGCAACCAAATGTATTAAAGAGAAAAAATGAGCAAAAACAATTGATATAAAAAAATGCCATGAGGTAAGCAAGTAATGTTGATTTTTCAAAGCACACCTACAAAACAAAACAAAAATGTGTGCAACTTGATGCACTGTATGGCCAACAGGTCACACATGAGTGTGCAACCAAAAAATCAGCATACACACTGCATGGTCATGATTTAGGCATTGAAACCAAAACTAAACTAGTTGTCAACCATGCAACTATATAGCCCTTCCCTGTACAACTGCATAAGTGTGACTAAGCCAGCTAAGATATGTACTGCTTTGATTTGCAAACTCATGTATGAGTGCATACCCTTGTGACAACAGAGCACACATGAGTGTGCAACCAAATGAACACATATACTGCTTGAACATGGTTTACACAGTGCATCCATCTGAATACTATCGTTTGTGCAACTGGTTAGCCCTCACTGTGCAACTTCATAAGTTGGCTAGCCAATTGAGATTTGTATATGCATGATCCAACTACATTTGCGTTTCTGTGCAACCATGACAACAAAATAGCCAACTGGTTATTTATATGCATGGAACTTATTAGAAAACATAGAAACCACACAAATACATTTTGAGAGGGTTGAGCAATAACATTAGAACTATCCTCTCGGTACTCTTATGTACTTCCCTCCTTCTATTCCAACTCAAATCGTCGCCCAAAAATCAAAACATACAAACGTTACAGTGTTAGCTGACTAAAAAAACACTTATTTCACCACCCAATCATTCAGTTTCTGCAAGGACGATGGAACACACATAGAATTGGACTATTTTGCTTCAGTCGTGTACTGAGTAGCAGACTAGCACTCAATTAGAAAAAGGAAAACTAACATTAAAAATGTAAATATACACTAGACTCGTGTGCCAGGACTACTAGCAAATACTACTACACTGTATTGACATGCAGGCACCCAGAATCGCTAGGCTATGATGGTCCAGTCAACGAATTTCAGACGAGAAGGTGTCAATGCTCTCCCACGGAACCCTTTTGCCTGAATCAGGCCAGAATCGCTGCCGGCGCCGGGACCTGACACTGCTGCACCTCCGCAACAGATCATGACAGGAAAGACCACATCAGACACCACCACCACCGGAGGCTGCTCCATCTCCGCCATCACGTGACACAGACATCAAACGCCACCTTGACCAGAGGATCCTCCACCTCCGCCATCACGGTGTCCAGGCACGTGCAGGAGATCATCAAAGAGCAAGCAGATGGGGGGAGTGGGCTCAGTCTGGGCCGGAGGGGAAGGAATCTCAACCAACCTCGGGCAGACGAAGGAGACGACGGCCGCATCCCGTCGACGACGGCGGGGCACGGCGGCGATGGGGCTGGATCTGGTTGCGGAGCGGGGCAGTTGGAGAGGACGCCATGGTGGAATGGGCTGATGGTGGTGCGGCCAAGCCAACCGTCGTCGTGGTGGTGCGATGACGACCTCGGGGCAGAGCCACACGGGGTGGTCCTCCCCTCCCCCGATCCGCCGGTGGAGCGTGGTGGCCGGTTAGTGGGAGGCTCCTGGTGGTCGGCGTTGAGGGGAGAGGCCGGTGAGCCCCCTCTGATCCAGATCCGTGGGGAGAGTGAGAGAGAGACGCGGGTGCTATGGGGAAGACAGAGAGAGGCTGTCGGTGGGGTGGGCCGGGAACTTGTCAGATAGCGGTTGTGATGGCCGGATCGTGCGGCCGCGAGCCAGCTGCTCGATGTGTCCAAATAGTGCGTATGCACTTTTTAGATTTTATGTATAATAATAAACAAACTAAGCACCCATATGCATGCGTTTCACAAAAATGATAAACATGACACCAACCCTTTTTCTTTGTCACGTCATATGCGGAGTTCACACGGTGATGAGAAAGCAGGTTAGGCAGAGCCCACAGAACGCAAGTAGCATCATCATTCCTGCCGTGCATTCCTCCACGCGTCACGTAACGTTATGCGAATATGTGCCGCGCAGCGGAGAAACGCAGCCCCTTTCGGATCCTGTGGAAACGCAACGCAACGCAAAAGCAAGCTCGAGATTTATCACGTGTATGTTTTTGCCCCTTTTTGTCTCGAAGAGAAAAAAGGAAGGTTGGTGGCGTGGGGAATCGGATGGACGGGCGCGCGGCCACGCTCCCTCGGCGGCCACCGTCAGATGCGGCGGGCGCCAAGCCACGCTCCCTCGGCGGCCACCGTCAGATGCGGCGGGCGCGTTTATGGCGCCGCGCCGCGCCACGCTCCCCGCGCCGCCGCCGTCCGATGGGCGTGCCGTGCACGGCGGGGATCGCGTCTCATCCAACCCC